>NW_006298676.1:184849-232507 GCF_000327345.1 Myotis davidii | reverse complement strand
GCAGGGTGTCCCCACAGCAGCTACTGCTCAGGGACGTGTTGTGTATTTATTTACGTGACTGATGCCTGTACGCTCTCTCCATGTCCCCCAACCAGAAAGGCAGCCCTGTTCACAGTGGGTCCCCGGCAGTGCCTGGCACACAGCAGACTCCCAGTGGGTACTTTTTGTGTTAAATTGAATTCACAGGGTTCCTGGCAGGGGGTACGTTCTAGGAAGAGACAGGTTCATTCGGTCCAAAAGGAGAGTCTTTGGGACAGGAGGGCGGGCACACCCGCGTCTTCTCAGTGTGTGTATGTGGGGGTCAGGATGGGGAGCAGGATCAACAGAAGTGGAGGATGGAGAGTAATGACAGGTACCCATGTCCTTGTGAGAACTCTAGGAGGCTGTGTATTTGTTAACATTTTGGCCACTTCTCTGTTACAAATGCATTAGGTCGTTTAATCCCAATCACTCTCAGAGGCAGGAGAAAGACCATCAGCCCTGCGGTGAAATAGCTGAGTGGGGAAGCCGGAATTTGAACCCAGGACTCGGAGCTGCGAGGTGAACCCAGGAGAGCCTGTGGTGTGAACCCCTGAGCCGCAACCCTCCCCACTTGGCCTTACTTCTCCGGAGCGGAAGGCGTTCCTCTCCCTGAGCCCCTCAGGCTGGGGCAGTGGGGTGAATATGATCATTATTGTCATAGTCCCAGCAACAAACAGACAAGTGCGGCGACTTTCCCGGGGTCACACCGCTGCTGACTGGGGGACTCCAGCTGGCATTTCTCTCACCGCAAGGCGGTGGTTTCTCCTTCTCAGAGAGAAGAAATGTGGCAATTTGGTAGAGAGTCAGGTGCAAAAAAGAGGTGCCAGCCGTGCTTGGCAACATTTTACTGCGACTCCAGAGTGGGGCTTTCACAGGTTCCCGAACAGGACAGAGAGCTGGGGTTGGTAGATGGGGAGCAACAGGCAGAGAACGGGGCAGTCAGAGGGGGTGCCACCCGCTGTCCTGGCTGTCCCTGGGATGAGGCTCAGCGAGACCGAATGAAATTTGAGCAGGAGCGTGGGCTGGAGGCCTTGACAGAGACCTGGCGTGGCCTGGGGGCGGGGATGGGGGGCAGGCCCAGAGGGGGATTCCAGATCCCGGGGCCTTGATGGAGAAGGGCCCTGGACTGTGGGTGGCCCCAGCGAGACGGAACTCAATATCCCTCCTGAAGCCACCCGGGCCCCGTGATGTGCTTTAGGAAATGGCTGTTTCTGAGCACGGGGAGGAAAAATCCCCAAGGGTCTTAGGGGAGACGTAAGGCTTCCTCCTGGAGCTGGCAGGGGTGGGAGGCAGGCGGGGAGGCCCTTAAAACCAGGCGGGCCCAACCTTTGCCTCTTCTGCAGGCCTGACCAGAGGACAGAGAGAAGGTCTCACGGGTGAGGAATCTCATTCTGGGGGTGCCTTACCTGCGGGTGGAGGGGTCGGGCACGGAGAGGGCTGTGAGAGGGGCGTCTGGCCCTCCGCTGCTTCCCCAGGGACTGTAAGGAGGTCTCAGGTATCCTTCCCGACAGGGGGGCTGGTGCTGTCGTCCTTTCCTGGGGAAGACACGATGGACAGGGTCCTGGGAGCTGGGGGGCGGGGGGCGGATAGGGGGGCTGCTGCCTGTAGACCTGGAGGGCCTGCCTGTGCAGTGACCCGGCCACGCCCCAGCCCCCACTTTGCCATGCTCCATCAGGCTGCCTGTCTCCACTCTCTCCACCTCTCATTACCGCGGCCGCTGCTCCACTCCAACATTACCTCCTGGCTCACTCATTCCCTGCTGTGGTTACTTGATAAAAATAGCCAACCCCACATCCACCTCCTGGGGCCTGCTTTGGGCTTCCTTGAGGGCCATCTTCCCCGCCCTTCCCCACCCCAGGCGGCTGGTTCAGTGCCTCTGCCACCTTATTGTGGACCAACATTCGCGAGAATAAGACCACTGACTCCAATTAGGTCTTAAACAGCAAGCAAGGATTTATTGAGCTGGCCAGCGACTACAGTTACAGCACCCTGCCGAAGTAGAGGCTGAACTGCAGTGCAGACTATAAGAGTTACGTTTTATTATTAAATTCTGTGGAGGCCCAGAGAAAAATGTGTCTTTCAAAATTCTGGGCCCCCCAATATGAAGGAAACTCTCTTTATTTATACTTTTTCGAGTCCTTGGTCTCCCAAATTTGGAACGAGACTTCCGGGCCTTCGGAGAAAGAAGGCCTGCGTGCTGGGAAGGGGCCATGGGACCCTATCTCAAGGCCTGGCCTGGTGTCAGTACCTTCCTATCTATGTGTTCTAGGACAGTGTGCTCCGTCTGGCTGAAGCGCCAGATATGCAGCCTAGCACATTCTCTGTGCAGCTTGCTCTCTTTCAGGCCCCTTTGCCTGGGGCCTTGGCTCACACCCACAGCCCGGGTCAAAGGTGTTCTAAAATGTGCTGGGAGACACACCATTTAGATCAGGAGACGCACCATTTAAAAGATAGCTTGTTACTCACAGTTCCCAAGAGAAGGGAACATGCCACAGCATGCAGGGCCGCTTGGGCAGCACCGGGTCGACCAGGAGGCAAGATGAGCGAAAGTATGGTCCAGAGTCTATTGTGCTTTTTACAAGAAAGGACAATTTAGGATCGACTATCTTGAATAATTTCAAGGGACTCTTAACAGTCCTTCCTGGCCCTCCGGTGATTTAGGGCAGAGGAAATATCGGCTGGGAGCATGAGTGTTAAATAAAGGTGGTTGGGCAAGGAGGTTTAGGATTGGTTGGCTTTCGTGTGAGTGAAAGGTGTGCTCACTGAGCAGCCTCTGACTATCTCTGAGGAATGAGCTAGGACTGGGAGGGGTTGTCTCTTCCCAGCCCAGCAAGGCCCCCAAGATGTCAAAGCATCATAAGGTGTAGAAAGGGAACAGCGTGGCTCCCACACTGGGGCTGCTCCGAGGCAGGGGGTCCAGTGAGTAGAGGAGTTGCATCCTATTCCTGAGCTGAATCCTTGGGCAACTCACTTCCCCTTCCTGAGCCTGGGTTTCCTGGTCTGTAAAAACCAACAACTGGCATTCTCTCCTTCAACAAATGGCTGTTGAAGGGACAGACACCGTGCCAGCAGGTCTAACAGTTGTCACTTGCCAGGGCCATTGGAGGGTTGAGACAGTGCCTGGCACATTGTAGGTGCCCAGTATATGGTAGTTGCCCTCTTCCTCCGGTCACAGCTCCAGGAAGCAGCGGAGAAAGATGGCTGTGGAAGGATAGGGTCTCTAGAACCATGGCCTTGGCTATTTAGAGCCCTCAAGGCAGCGGCAATGGGTGGACAGGAACGTTCTTGGAACTCAGAGGAGCTGCTGGACAAAGGATGGCAGGGAGCGGGCATCCCAGGAGTCAGGAGCCCTGGGAGTTGGAGGTGGTGTGCTTGGAGCCAGGCCTTGGGAGGGGACAGGGCTTGGGGCACAGCACAGGCCAAGAAGACCACTGAACTCAGGACTCAGGGACAGCAGGACACCGAAGGGAAACCGTGGCCGACTACTAGCCAGCTGGGCAGCTGCAGATGAACAAGGGGTTGGGATCCAGACAGGGAAGGAAAGCAGGCAGCGTTGGTCAAGGACCTTCTGAGAGGCCCAGTTAGAATCAGACATTGGCTCAAGACACATGGAATTTCCTCTGCCTTCTGCGTGTGATCTCTTTGGACTCTAGGCCAGGACTCCTGTGTCTGGGGGGAGGGAAGCTGGGGCCTCTGGGCTCCATGGCTCAAAGGAGAGCCCCTTCCTCTGGGGAGGGAGGCTGTGCAGCACATCAAGGGGCACACTAGGCCCCTCCACTTCTTACTGGCAGTGCCTTGAGCTCTCGGAGCCTATACTTCTCTGTTGGCAAAAGGCCAACAATGATACCTACACTTCGGAGCTCTCCTGAGCCCCCAGTGTCAACTTATGGCAGGCCCAGTGCTGGGCCCAAGGCAATGTTTTAATGTTAAATTCTTTTGATATTGAAGAAAAATAAATGAATAATAATAATAAGGAACCCGGCCCTGCACCAGTCTCTCCCTTGCTAGAGGCTGCTTTTCTCCCTGCCAGATCCTGACGTCCTCCACCCAGGGCCCTGTCTGCGTGTGCCAATTCCTGCCCCTGACTTGTGCCATCAAATCTCCATCCATTAAGAATCCCACCTCTTCCTCTGGTTACTTTTAGCCATTTTCTGCAGAAGGGGCAATTGAGTGGGGGCATTTGTGGTCAGGTGCATTTGTGGTGGGACAGTTCTCTCCTGTCTCTGTTGGGGACAATATGCCCCTGTGCCCCCAAGGACTCCTTAGTTCAACTCCTTGAGGTGTTTGCCTCATCTTTTCTCACTGGGTTGCCCGTATATGGACCAGCGTGAGAGGGTAGGGCTTGGTGGGAAGCCAGGGGCAGGGTTTGAATGGGCTGTGGGGATATCTCCTGGTAAGTATGTCATGGGATGTGTTTTCTTTTCTAGAACTTCAGAGATGAAGGGGATCCTCACACTGGCTTGGTTCCTGGCTTGCAGTAAGTGCTGGCCCCCTGACCTTTGGTCTTGTGACCCTCAAACCCCTAGGAACAACAGGGTAGTGGCTAGGAGACCCTGAGGTTGTAGAGAGTTAACTGTGCATCTGGGCTCTGCATGTACTGTGTAGACGTCAGCAGAAGCCTTTGACTCTCCCAGACTCTGTTTTCTCATTCATGATAGCAGGTCTGTGGCAGGATCTAGCACAGTGGTTCTCAACCTTCTGGCCCTTTAAATACAGTTCTTCATGTTGTGACCCAACCATAAAATTATTTTCGTTGCTACTTCATAACTGTATTGTTGCTACTGTTATGAATCGTAATGTAAATACCTGATATGCAGCATGGTCTTAGGCGACCCCTGTGAAAGGGTCGTTCGACCGCCAAAGGGGTCGCGACCCACAGGTTGAGAACCGCTGATCTAGCAGGTAATGAGTTAGGGTTGTGCTCTGGGGAGACTACGTGGTTTGTAAATGCAGGAGGCAGATTTTTTGTTTGCTTGTTTGATGGGAAACAAAAGAAAATAAATCAGGGGATAAAACACAACAAAGTAAAAAACAAGCACCTTCTACCCCAGGATTCCTGGCCATCCTCTGCTCAGGCCTGTCCAGGTTTTGTGTGCAGCCCACCTGCTGCCACCTCCCAGCAGGAGGTAACTGCATAGCATGGAGCCGGGGGTCTGTCTTGAGCTTCTCCTCAGCCCCTGACAGGCTGCCTGCTTTTTGATGTCTCTGAATCCCTGGAGACTGCTGGAGGAGTGCAAGGCCTCGAGCCTCTGGCTCACTGTGTACCCCTGCACAAGCCACCTTTCCCCTTTAGGCCTCAGTTTCCCAATCTGCACGATATAGGAGCTGGCTTCAGAGAGCTCCAAGGGGCCCACGCTGCTCGAAGATTCTTACATTCTTAACTAGAGGCCCGGTGCACGAAATTCATGCGGGGGCGGGGGGGGGCTGTTCCCTCAGCCCAGATTGTGAGAGGGCGCAGGCCAGGCCGAGGGACCCCACTAGTGCACGATCAGGGTCGGGGAAGGACACGGGAGGTTGGCCACCTGGGGAGGGACTGCGGGAGGGCTCCAGGGTGTGTCTGGCTCATCTCACTCAGTCCCAATTGGCCAGACCCCAGCAGCAAGCTAACCTACAGGTCGAAGTGTCTGCCCCCTGGTGGTCAGTGCGCATCATAGTGACTGGTTGACCTACTGACTTGTCTGCCCCTTGGTGGTCAGTGCATGTCATAGCGAGTGGTTGAGGGGCCTTAGCATATTATGCTTTGATTGATTGAATGGCCGACCGGATGACCTGATACTTAGCATGTTAGGTTTTTATTATATAGGATGGTGTTAGTGGGAGGAGAAAGGTGTGCATTGTTAGGAGATAAAGGAAGAGCCCATTAACCAGTTTCATGTGATACCGTATGACTTATACCTAATGTTTCTTGGCCCCTGAGTATGAATCTGCCACTGTGCTGGAAATTTACATCCTTTACCTTAGTGTAACCCTCATGACAACTCCCAGAGGCAGGCATTCATTTTAGGAAACCGAGGAACACGAGACCCGAGAGATCAGTGGCCTACGCAGTATCATACTGTGAGTCAGCAGGGGAGCGTGTTTTGGACCCAGGCTTGCTCATTCCCCAAGTCCAGCCATGAAACCACTTCTCTATGCTGCTTGCCCTCGCCTTCCTTGTCCCTCTCCCACTGATGGGGAGGAGGAGAAAGAGACACCTGGGCCCCTCTAAGCCCCGGGGTGGGAAAGGCAGGAGCATGCTGGGAAACCGGGGCTGTCTTTCAGGTGTGCCCGCTGTGTCAGGCGGCCTGCTAGAACTGAAGTCCATGATTGAGAAGGTGACCGGGAAGAACGCCCTGATGAACTATGGCTTCTACGGCTGTTACTGTGGCTGGGGCGGCCGAGGGACCCCCAAGGATGTTACTGATTGGTGAGCTGATTATCATGAGCTTATTATTCATGCTCCAGGCTTTGCACCCACATGACCTCCTCTAATCCCATGTCAATTCTGGAATTGAAGCACCATTTTATAGATAAGAAAGCTGAGTGTCAGAGAGGCTAGCTGACTTGCCCACGCTACATCTAGCAACTCTCCAAATCTCAGTGGCCTAATGTGTCGGATGGTCTGTTGCTACGTGACAACCATCCTAAAATGTAGTGGCTTAAAGCGACGATGACCATTGATTTGTTAAGAATCTGCCATTTGGGCAGGGCTTGGTGGGGTGGCTTGTCTCTGTGCCACCCAGCTTCAGCTTGGCACCTTGGCTGAGGCTGGATGAGGCATCATCCAGATGGTGCACTCCGATAGCTGGCACGTGGTCGCTGGCTGCTGGCTGGGAGCTCAGATGGGGCTGGGCTGGAGTTGGGGGCCTCAGTTCCTCCCACCCAGGCCTCTCCAAGATTGTTTGGACTCCCTCACAGCACGATGACTCTTGGGTTCTAAGAGTGAGTGTCCTAAGACTGCAAGACAAAAGAGTATAGCATTTTTATGACTAAGCCTCGGGAATTTCATGCTGGTCCTTTTTTTTTTTTTTTTGGCAGAGGCAGTCATAATGGCTTTAAGAGGGAGGGGATCTAGTTCTCACATCTTGATTGGGAAGTGTAGAAGCTCCAGAACAGGGGGGAGGGGAGAGATTATTCTTTGGAAAATGCCACCTGCTGGGTTAACAATTCTGAGACTGCTAGACATGTATGATGGGGCGAGGCAATTCAGGGCATGGATGGCAGATGGTTGGAGCTGAGTTCCTTGCTGCTGGAGGGGGAGTTTGCAGACCAGCAAGGACGGGAAGCTAGAATGTCCTATGTGGTGGTGGATTAGAGTTGGAGACATCAATATGAACTCTAGTTTAGCTTAATACAGATGCAGATGGTTACATATAGAAATATGTATACATGTGTATATACATGGGGTTAATATAGACACACACACACACACACACACACATATTCTATCAGCTGAGAGGGCCTACAAGAAACAACTTCTCAGAACAATAAACAACACCTAGTGTCCAGATCTGGTTTCTAATATCATTTTCCCAGGAACCAAGGCTCCTTAGAGAAATGGCTGATGCTAGGACTAGTGCGGGAAACATACAGGATGAGCCTGGAGCTTCCTATAAACCAGAAGGTAAGGAAGTGCTCAAACAAAAAACAAACCCCAAACAGACGCCACATTGAAGGAAATGCCAAAGAGCACAGGAGCCGACCGAAAGAGCTCCCGATGGCCAAAGCTGGGACAGTTAGAGCAAAAAAGAGAAACACATAACATGAGACAAATGTCAGAGAAACCCAATAGTGGGGCATCCTGCAAAATACTTGAGCAGTGCTCCTCAAAACTGTCAAGGTCATCGAAAACAAGGACAGAGTGAGAAACTGCCCTGGGTCAAGAGGAGCCTACAGAGACATGACGACTCAATGTCATGTGGGGTCCCCGTGGGGATTCTGGAACATAAAAGGACCTTACGTAAAAACTAAGGAGATCTGAAAAAGCTGTGAACTTTTTACAATTTAATGAATCAATAATTATATATTAGTATTCAGTAATTAGTTAACATTGGTTTGTTACTTCTAACACATGTAGCATATTAATATAAGATGTTACTAATAGAAGAAACTGGATGTGGGGTAAATGGGAACACTGTGTACAATTTCTCAACTTTTTTGTAAGTGAAACAATTTAATGAAACCTGCTACCCCTAGCATACTGGAAGTTTATTTTTTGAGCTTATAACAGTTCAGTCAAACATGTTGATTTTGGGACCCAGGTCCCTTCCACTTTGTGGCTCTGCTATCCCCAATGGCCTCAGAATCCTAGGCTGGATCACCTTCATTCAGCTGAGGTGGAGAAAGAAAGAAAGTGGAGGATGACGTGTGAGGTTTTTATGGGTAGGTCTGGAAGCAGTGTATATCACTTCTGCTCACATTCCTCTGCCTGGAACCTAGTCATGTGACTACTTGTACCTGCAAGGGAGATTGGGAAATGTAGTCTCACCATGAGCTTAGGAGGAAAAAACAGGTCAGTGAGCTGCTAGCCAATGGCAGGCAGCCTTAGAAGAAGGGCATATTCTTATTAGATTCTTTCTCTGCCAGACCACACCCACCGATGTGGTCTCCCCTTAAATGGCATGCCCCTTCCACTCAGGATCAAAGTGTGTTGCATTGACAGGTGCTGTTGGATACATGACCACTGCTATGGGCTGCTGGAGGAGAAAGGCTGCTATATCCGGACACAGTCCTACCAATACAGTGTCTCACGGGGCCTGGTCACCTGTGGTAAGGCTGGGACTGCCCATTCAGGCCACTGGAGGAGTCTGGGTCTCTGCTGGCCCTGAGTTCAGCTGCCCCTAGAGATCAGCCAGCCTATATCTTGGGGGAGGGGGAGAGAACTGGGAAGAAGAGGGGCAAGAATATTGCAGCTGTATCTGATGTCTTAGATTGAGTATTCAGTAGGTGCCAAATGTTTGCATACTTCCCTTTACTTGCTCCCTGAAAATACCCTGTGAGTAGATTTAGTCTCTCCATTTTACAGAGGAGGACACTGAAACACAAAGGCTTGCCAGTTCGTACAGCTAGAGTTGGGATTCAGGTTCAGGTCCCTCTGAGTTCAAAGCTAAGTCTGGAGATGGTGTCGCTATGAGAACTGGGGTTCCTCCAGGGCAGGAGCTGTCTCCGCCATCAGACTGAGGGGATGTGTGTCCTTGATGGACTGGGGCTCCTGGAGGGCAGGAGTTGTGTCTCCCTAGGCTGAAACCTCACCCCGGACAGCTGGGCCTTTTCCATCAGATGATGCCTCTCCCGGGATAGACGCTGTGCCTCCCTCATCAGACTGAGCGCTCCATCCGAGCAGGAAGCAGACGGGGGGTCTGCTCAGTCTAGAAGCAAGTCCTGACTGAAGCAAGCCTGGGAGTCGATGTCCGTAGAGGGCATCTTCCTCATTCCGCATTTGGCGTCCTGTTTGCAGAGCTGGGGCCCCCCTGTCAGATGAAGCTCTGCTCCTGTGACCGGAAGCTCGCCTACTGCCTGAAGAGAAACCTTAAGAGCTACAACCCTGGTTACCAATACTTCCCCAACTTCCTCTGCACCTAGTGACCCTCAGTGAGCATCTCCAGACCATGACTTCTGGCCCCTTCTCCTGCCACACGGGACTCACTGGTGCTGCTGGGCTGCTGAGAGGGCTCCCAGGTCTGGCTCCTGGTTCTTTCCTGATCGTCCACTGGGCTTGGAGGAGCCCCATAGCCGCTCCTCACCCTCCAGAGAATCCCCAGAGAGTGACTGGTCATAGGACCTGACCAAGTCAAGGTTCCTGGCTCACTCCTAACGCCAGGCCAGTCGTCCTCGCCTCTGAAGATAGTGCCCCGTCTCCAGGAGGAAGACTTTCCTGGGATGCATTTCCGGTTTCTGCCACCCTCTAGAGAATTGTACTCAAGGAGAAGCTAAATTGACTCCATAAATCTGCCATGTGTATATTAAATAGCATTTCTCCTGAAGACTAATAAATGCCACGCAGGCATATCCCTCTGCTGTGGGGATCGCCTGTGCCTCTCTCACTGCCACTGGGCCACTAAACGCAAAGTTAACCACATTCTCTCAGAGACAGAAGGTGCGGATCAGTAAGTAGAAGGTTTTCTGAGATGAGTGTCAAGCCTTCTTTAACTTCATCTCCTCAAATCTTGAGGGTCCCCTGGAGCCAAGCATTGGGTCTCATTTTTCCTTGAGGGGGTGGAGAGAAGGTGATTGACAGTTATGCCAGCCTGGGCTTCCAGGTCAGAGAGGGCCATGTTCAAATTCCAGCTACATTAATGTGAGAGAGAAGCAATAGGCTGCCTCTTGCACACACCCCGACCAGAGATCGAGCCTGGGCATGTGTCCCAACCAGCCACCTTTCGGTGCACCGACCAACCGACACTCAACCAACCAAGCCACACAGGCCGGGCTCTGACAGTGTCTTTTTTTAAAAAAAGAAACCGTAATATTTCTTGCGATGTAAACTGGGAAGCCCGAAGCCACCTTGATGCTGACACAGAGATGCTGAGATGCTGGGATTTCACAGAGCAGAACGTTTTCTCACATAGGGTTCAGCTATGGGGTTTATTTTTACCAAGTAAGGCCATTAAGAGCCCCAACTCATCTAGTATTTGTAAATGAATACCGAGACAGCAGGGTGAAAGGACATATTTTAAAACAAAGGAGAGTCCCGCCCAAGAAAAGACCTTTTGTTTCTTTCCACCGACAAAACCCCAAAATAGCCACATGATAAATGGGATCTATATTTAAAAAGCGCCAATGTTCAACATTTTCTAAATAAAATTTGATTTCTTGATTACCCTCAAATGTAACTGGTGTTTCAGAAAAGTGTGATATAGTCTCATGTCTATATTTGACAACATCATACAGAAAATGGGGCTCAAGTATCCAATTGCTCATAAAAAATTTTTTTTTAATCTAAGCCATTTCCTGAATCCATTTTTAAAAAAAATTTTTTTTTAATCTAAGCCATTGCCTGAATCCATTTTTAAAAAAAATTTTTTTTTAATCTAAGCCATTGCCTGAATCCATTTTTAAAAAAAATTTTTTTTTAATCTAAGCCATTGCCTGAATCCATTTTTAAAAAAAATTTTTTTTTAATCTAAGCCATTGCCTGAATCCATTTTTAAAAAAAATTTTTTTTTAATCTAAGCCATTGCCTGAATCCATTTTTAAAAAAAATTTTTTTTTAATCTAAGCCATTGCCTGAATCCATTTTTAAAAAAAATTTTTTTTTAATCTAAGCCATTGCCTGAATCCATTTTTAAAAAAAATTTTTTTTTAATCTAAGCCATTGCCTGAATCCATTTTTAAAAAAAATTTTTTTAAACTGATTTCAGAGAAGAAAGGGAGAGGGAGAGAGAGATAGAAACATCCATGATGAGAGAGAATCATGGATTGGCTATCTCCTGCAAGTCCCCCACGGGGAATTGAGCCCACAACCCAGGCATGTGCCCTCGACCAGAATCGAACCTGGGACCTTTCAGTTTGGCAGCTGATGCTCTATCCTGAATCCATTTTTAAACAGGCATATGGGGGAGATGGGGAGCTTCACTCTTAATGCCATTTCTCTTCAATCGCAGTATTCTGGATGATGGAGAAGAGACTCAGCCCAGGCTTCTCCCTTCCCTCAGGGCCAGGTGGCAGGCAAGGTGGCAGGCAAGGTGGTGTCTTGCTGGTAAGTTCTGCAGGAAGGGGCTGTAAACAGGCCCTTCTCCCTGGGGCATCCCAGTTCAGAGACGCAGGATTCAGACACGTGCCCGCAGGCATCTGTGGACGAGGGAGGCTGTGAGGTTATGAAAGCGACATCACAAGCTGACGTGGGTTTGAGCTGGAAGGGTCCATGGAGAACCTTCTTTTACCTGCCAGGACATTGAGGCTCAGAGAGGTTAGGAGACTTTCCCGAAGCCACACAGCACACAGACATCAGATGCTAGTTCTAAACCCCTGTCTTCAACTCCAGCCCACACAAAGAGAAAATGGAACCTGGAGTGGCTCAGGGACTCAGCCACATTGGGGCTTCCCAGGGGCACCCCCTGATTCCACCTGGGAACCAGCTCCCTTCCTTCTCTGCTCTCACTGCCTCCTGGGAGTCTGTCCTTGGCTGGTTAGTCTGGCTGGGGCTCTGCGCTTCATCTTCAGTGGAGGGGACCCCACTGAGGTCTTCCAGGCCCACTGCCCTGGATCCCCCCTCAGGCTGTGAACAGCGCCTGCGGAAATGATGAAAGCCATGTGATGTCTGGCAGTCGGGGGAAGGGAGGCCCTGGCTGGCAGCCGGCAGCTGCTAGGGGCCCTACCCATGCATGAATTTTGTGCACTGGGCCTCTAGTAAAAAAATATTTTTAAAAAAGAAAGAAAGAAAGAAATAGCCTCACACAGATTGCTTTACTGGCTCCCACAATCCTGGAAAGTAAAATCTCCGTAAAAAAAAAATCCCTTATTTTATACATAGGCATCCCCTAGTAGTTCTGCTGCTCCAACCAAACCATGGTTGATACACAGGCTCCCCAGTGCCCAACATCATGCTTGCCACATAGCAGGTGCTCAACCTGTGTTTGTTGAGTGACTGAGTGATTGAATGAACAAATGAGTAGTCCCTGCCCTCAAAGACTTCACAGACCCTCCCAGGAACAGGAACTGAGGAGCTGAGCAGGCAATACAGGGGTCATGGCATTTTGACTTTTGTGGTGGGGCGGTCTGGACAAGCGCTGGGCTCACCCTTTGGCCTCCCAGTCATGGATGTCTCCCTGGTCTGGGTTTGTGCTGGATGAAGGGATGGGCACCCCATTAGACTGCCATGCTAGGCGGCATCCTCAGAGGGCCAGGGGAGACAACTCAGTGCCCTAATATCCAAAAGGGGGTGTGGACATCCTCCATGTCTTGCTCCTGAAAATGAGCTTCCAGCCATTGCATATGCCCAGATGCTGCTGCAGACACAAGGACAGCTCTGGTCACCTTGCAGATCTGCTTCTGGCACTTGCTCCCGGGACTCACACCAGCCTGGGAAGGAAACTGGAGTGCTCACGTCTGCTTAGCCAGAGAGACCATCCCACTCACACATCACCCACATAGCAAGAGCCCCCCGCCCCGCCCAGGAACCTCAACAACCCTACCACCTCCTAGAAACCTCCTCAGCTATCAAATGGGCTAATAACACCTCCCTCCCTAGGTTGTTGGAAATATTTGATGATACTGTGCACACAAATGACCCACTATAGTGGCTGGCACACAGTAGGCACACAATAAATGGTACCCGCCCTGGGAGAGAACCACGAAACCGAAACCCAAGCGTTTTGGCTCCAAATGGTTGGCCCTAAACATAAGCCCTGAGGGCCAAGGTCAGTGTCCAGGACAGAAGGTGACCCCTCATTTCCCACTCTTCCCAGGCTGCCTGTGAAACACTTACCACACTGGATGTGGCCAGGGGTGACACTGGGGTGGGAGTGGTCCTATTTAGGGAGCATTGGCGAGCTCTCAGGAGGGAGCAGCAGCACCTGTGGGGCGACCCAAACTGAGCCCAGGCCAAGCAGGTGCCACAGCCCATTCAGAGGCCTCATGGTGCCCTGAGCCTGAAATGCCCATCCAACTACTCGTCCCCCCCCCCGCCCCCCCCCACCCCCCAGCCACAGCCGCTTCGAGGGAATGGCTTACTCCTCCACTCTTTCTTTGAAAGCCCCCACCCCCGAGCTAGCTAAATCCCTCCTATCCACCAAGGCCAGGCTCAAATGCTACCTCCAGGTGACGTCTTCCCCAGCAGAGGTCATCATTCCTCTCTGGGCTCCCAGATAGTACCCGTCATTCATTCACTGAAACACCCACCATCAGTCCTTCAACACACATCGATGGAGCACCTGGCTGGATCCTGGGAGTACGGAGATTGAACAATAACCACAAAGTATAAATTTCTTCCTCAACAAGCTCAGTCTAGGGAGGGAGACAGACACAGTAGTCAGCACTCCAGAATGCTGAGGATGGGATGTCTGATAAAGGAGTTTTGAGTTGAACCAGGAGGCTACTGTCCAACCAGGACAGTGGTGGGCTGACACTGTGGGCCAGGCTCCTCCACAGATTCTCCTGGGGTCTGTCTGGACCGCGGTACTCCATCTCCATCACAGCGAGCACAGAGGACCCGATGTGCTGCACATAAAGGACCGGATCACACATCTCAGGCCCCATCTGCCAGTACAGGGGGACCTCGGGACCCCAGCTCAGAGAGCACAACTTCCCAGTGTCACCTGCATTCTCCACTGGGACCGAAAGAGTTAGGAATTTAATCCCAGGGGAGGGGGAGAGCTCTGCACAGGTGGAACCTGATACACCCCAAAGGTCCCCGAGGGCCTGCCAGGTAGGTGGGCTGCTTTGGAACTACCTGCTGTTAAACACACATCCCCAAGCCCAATAGGAACCTCTGCTCTGGGGACCAGGAGTCTGTTTGTTTTTAATCCTTACATGAGGATATATTTCTATTGATTTTTTTTTTTTGAGAGAGAGAGAGAGAGAGAGAGAGAGAGAGAGAGAGAGAGACATCAATGTGGGAGAGAAACATTGATCAGTTGCCTCCAGTACTTGCCCTGACTAAAGATGAAACCCACAACCTAGGTATGTGCCCTGATGGGAATTGAAGCCACAACCTTTTGGTAATACTGGACAGCGCTCCAATCCACTCAGCAACCAGGCCAGGGCCAGAAATCTGTATTTGTAAACAAGCTCTGTGGGCGTTGCAGACAGCTGTCAGGTGTGGGGACATTGGGAGGCTATATGCATTACAAAAGGTTAGCAAAGCTTACTTATACTCATAATAGAGGCCCGGTGCATGAAATTCATGCATGGGTGTGGTCCCTAGGCCTGGTCTACGATCAGGGCCATCTTCCCCAGCTGCCTGCAGCCAGCCCTGTCCCCTACCGCCACCCACCCCTGGTTCCCGTTCACCATCGGGTGATAGGAGCCTGACGGCTGGGGGAAGGGACCGAGATGTCCGCCGTTCCCGCCCGTTCACCGGGCCTGCACCCGCTGTGGGTCACCTTCTGTGTGGGGGGCAACCGGCAGGGTGGGGACCTTGGCCTGGCACTGCCTGCATCCCCTGCCACCCACCCCCAGTTCCCCATTCGTCATTGGGCGATTGGAGCCTGCCCTGATGGGGGCCCCAGATCGGGGTGGAGGTCCCCTCTGGGGGGTGGGGCCTGCCGGGGTGAGGGGTCACGGGCGATTTGCAGGCTGGCCATAGCCCTGATTGGGGTGGGGGGGTCCCTGCTGGGGGGCGGGGCTGGCTGGGGTGAGGGGCCATGGTCGTTCTGGTCTCTGGTCATTCTGGTTTTTTTTTGCTGTTTCGGTCACTGGGCTTTTATTATATAGGATATCCACTGGTACAACCCAATGATGTCCACAGGGACTAGGCCAACCTGTGGTCATGGCCCTCATTTCACATATTTCTATATTTAAGACGGTGCACCCAGGGGCTGGGGGAGGGGGCGAGTGTAAGAGATGTGTCCTCCTAATAAATACAAAATTATACATCACCATCCTCATCCACCTAGCATGTGCACATTTTGTAACTTCCTCTTTTAATTAAAAATGTATTTAGAACATTTTTAATATTATATTACAGGGCATTTTCTTAAAATGTGTTACTCAGCTGTCTGCCTTTTAAACCAAGCACAGCCCTTGTAATTGACAAAATGTCCTTGACCAAACTTCAGTCAGGGCCTTTGAGCTCTTTTTTTGACTGGGCCCTCGTTGGGTCTTGTCCTCCAGAGCAAGAATCTTGTTCAACCAGTTTCCGGAGAATCCCCCACCCTGGATATCTGATCACTTTCCTCATCCTCACCATCCCAGGTGGCGTCTGCACCTGGCCTGCCTTCACCAGGAATCCTGTGGAGTTAGTTAGCATGAACCCCCCTGAACCCATGACACTTCCTCTTAGTAATTTTCCATCCACGGACCCCCAGGCTGCTCCCTGGCTATAAATGCCCCCTTGTCCCTGCTGTATTTGGAAATAAGCCCCATCCCAGACTGAGGACTCTTCCCCCCTGATGCAATCATTCTTGGTTAAAAATCTGCTTTTCTTCATTAAGCTACTGTTCAGCTCTGTGGGATTTTTTTTAAAAAAAATATTTTTTAATTGATTTTTAAAGAGAGAGTGGGAGGGAGCGGGAGAGAAACATCGATGTGAGAGTGAAATAGGGCTGGCTGCCTTTGGCAAGCCTCCCCCACCCCCAGCCTGCAATTATGTCCCGATCAGAAATTGAACCCTCAACCTTTCAGCGCAGGGGCAATACCCAACCAACGGAGCCACACGGCCAGGCCAGCTCTGGTTTTCTTTAACAGTTACGTGCACGAGACCCCGGTAGGATCCAGTTCATCGCTGGGCCCCTGGACCTCTCACCCAGGACCCTAGGTGTGTGCCTTGGAAGCCTTTGTCTTCACCACTGATGAGCAGGCTCCTGACCCTGCAGCACGGTGAGGACTGAGTATACTCTAGAACAGTGGTGGCGAACCTTTTGAGCTCGGCATGTCAGCATTTTGAAAAACCCTAACTTAACTCTGGTGCCGTGTCACATATAGAAATTTTTTGATATTTGCAACCACAGTAAAACAAAGACTTATACTTTTGATATTTATTTTATATATTTAAATGCCATTTAACAAAGAAAATCAACCAAAAAAATGAGTTCACATGTCACCTCTGACACGCGTGTCATAGGTTCGCCATCACGGCTCTAGAACAACGGTCGCCAACCGGTGGTCCATGAGGTCTGAAAGGTTGGCGACCACTGCTCTAGAAGCTAGGGTAAAGCCTGAGGCATCTGTGTTTGTATGAGGCCAGTCTGGTTAGAGTCTCAAGTGCTTCTGTGGACAAGGTACAGGCACACTAATTAAGAAGAAAGGAGCCGAAACCGGGTTGGCTCAGTGGATAGAGCGTCGGCTTGCGGACTGAAAGGTCCCAGGTTCGATTCGGGTCAAGGGCATGTACCTGGTTGCGGTCACATCCCCAGTCGGAGATGTGCAGGAGGCAGCTGATCGATGTTTCTCTCTCATCGATGTTTCTAACTCTCTATCCCTCTCCCTTCCTCTCTGTAAAAAAATCAATAAAATATATTTTTAAAAAAAAGAAGAAGAAAGGAGCTCTCAGTACAGTGGAAACTCCCTTCTCCAACCCCTGATGACTATCTGCTCCGCCAACTCCATCTGCTTCCTTTCTAGGTGGCATGACTTTCCCAAGGATAATACGGAATCTCCATGGCCTCTTTGGGAAACTTGAGATGTCCCCAAACTGGCTCTTCTGAGAGCTTTCCTTCCCATCTCCCCTTCTTACCGCTTTAGTTCCCTTGAATCCTTTGATAGGACCTTCTCCATCCCTCTGTCCACCTCTGTTAGACCTTTTCCCTGCACTCTCCAGCCCCTTGGTCACTTGAATATTCAAACCCCTTTCCCCCCTCTGGGGCTCTGAAGGGCCTCAGGGACCCCCAAAAGCTACTGAGGCTGAAAAGGAAAAAAGGCGCATTGGAAACACACTGGATACTCATCCATTCAGATGGATTTGAAGACATCAGGCAGCTACTTGTGCGGTCAAACTGGTGAAGATTGAATGGATTTATTTATACAGTCTTTTAAAACTTAACTTTGATATCAAAAGTACACTGATGCAAAACTAGCATGTGGTTTTCTCTCTGCTAAAACAACCAAGTTTTCTTGGATTATTTATCTGCGGTTAACAGGAGATTGTAAAAGACAATCCGCCTGGGGACCAAGATCTTGTCTTATCAGAATGATCTCTTGCACAGTATATTAATCTTTACCGTGTCCTTGGCTGTTGCAAAGGTCTAAGGTTTTTTACATTGTTGACTATCTAGACTTCCCAAAACCAAGCCCTGAGTGAAACCTTCTTGTTCTTGAACTGACCTTGAGATTTCCCAGAGGACCCCACCCCCACCCCCAAAGGAAGGCTGTTGCAAATAATTTGGTTTATTTGACATGTTAGGTTGCATGGGCAGCATTGTTAACTAAGAGATATTTAACCTTCCCTGGGTTTTATTTGTATGTGCAAAATGTTATTTCAGAAATTGTGTGAATTTCTAGAAATGGATCCATGTCCTTGCTGTTCATGGCATGTTATGATTTGATGTTATCAGTCACATTTCCAGTTATTATTTTTAAATGTTGGGTGTTGCAGAAATAGCCAAATTTTTGGGGGGCGGGGAGGTCAAATGAACTTGCATCAGATATTTAACCACAGCCATTTTCATCTGATTTATGTTTTTTTACTCTGATTCTTCTCTGAAAACATTTGCAATCAGCCACAGGGCAGAATTCTTCGTGATGGAGCGGATTCTAGACGAAGATTAGCCTGCAGAGGCCAGTTACCACTCGTGCTGCCTTTAAATAGTCTATTGAGATCAGAGATTTATTTTGAAAGCAAGAGTAGCTTTACTTTTGTTATCTTTTCTAAGAGTATGTTCTTATTGCTTTCAGAGAGAGGAAGGGAGAGGGAGAAAGAGAGAAACATCAGTGATGGGAGAGAATCATAGGTCAGCGGTCTCCTGCATGCCACCCACTGGGGATCCAGCCTGAAACCCGGACGTGTGCCCCACCGGGAATTGAACCATGATGTTCTGGGTCACAGGTCGACACTCCACCACTGAGCCACACCCGCCAGGCAGATCAAAAAAGGAGAGGACTGCAGACAGCAATTTTGTGTTTCAATGGAAAATTATAGTACACCCAGCGGGGTCCCCCATGTCTGGCTTCAAGTCTCCAAATTCATGTTTCTCTTTATTCTCCTGCCTTCCTGACCTTTGGCCTCACTGAGCATTCAAACTGCCCTTTTCCAGCCGTCCAGCAAACAGGAGCTGGACGATTTGATGTAAACTTCAGAGAAATCTCCACAAAATTTCATGAATGAGCAACCTTCATGCCTGTCGTGTGGGCCACTCAGAGAGTTCAGTGCAACACCCGATGCCATTGACAATGACCTTGAAACTGCAAAGCGGGAGACGTGTTGGATCGCCGCTGCTGTCCTCCCTCCGTCACCTAAAGATGCTCACAGCTCAGCAGCTAGAAAGCCGCTCGGAGGGCTGCCCTCTGGGTTTCCAGCTACTAATCTCTGTTTTTCTTTTCTTTTTATAGATACTCTCCCTTTAACTGACTGACCGCTACACCACAACCAAGCCTCAACGCGCAGTCTAGCTGATCCTTCCTGAGCAAAAGGTGACCAAATGAGAAATGGACTTAAATTGTTCAGAGGAAACAATGTCCCTTCTCTCCTCGAACAAGAGGGGGGACTGACAAAGACTCTTTCCTTGACCAAACTTTAGTCAGGCTCCTCTCAGACCTATGTTTGACCAGGCCTCGTCCTCAAGATCAGGAATCCTGTCCTGTTGGTTTAGCCTGAACCCCCACCCTGGATATCTCATCACCATCGATATCTGATCAAATTCTTCACCCCCACCCTCCGAGGGGCCTGGTCACCTGGCCTGCCTTCCACAGGAATCCTGTTGAGTTGGTTTAGCCAGAATCCCCTCTGACCCCTGATGCATCCTCTCAGTCATTTTCCATCCACAGACCCCTTGCCTGCTCTGTGGCCCTAAACCCCCATCCCGCCCCGCCGCCCCGGGTCCCTGCTGTATCGGGAATTGAGCCCAGTTCCACATGAGGTCTCCTTTCCTCTATTGTAGTCGTTCCTGGTTAGAAGCTGCCTTTACTGCTTGAACTACTGTCGGCCTCTCCTTTGACCTTATCCTTTCTAGAAGATTCCCGGCCATTGTGTTCATTCCTCTGCACTGACCTTCCCAGCTGTCCCATTCCTATTCCAGCCAGGAGCTGGGGAGAAAGCGAGATCAATCGCATGGGAGAAACGTCACCTCTCAAACTCACCAATCCATCATTTTCAGAATGACAGGGCCTGGGAGTTGGCCAACAACTCATTTATCAAGTCTGAGAAGCTCCGATTTAGAGAATCTAAAACTGTTTCGTTGCCGTGTCTAAAACTCTGTGAGTCATCCGCTCTAAACAGCTGACTGAAAACACCGGAATGTTGCCCAATTGCTTTTCTAAACCGAAGTGAGCCAGCTGCTGGACGCCGAGATTACTCAGGTTTCAAAGAAACGAGCTGGCTGTAAACCTCGAACCTGCTATTATCTTCTGCGAGGATCACTTTATCTAAGACAGGGGTGCTGTCCTGTCGAGCACCCATCCAGCCGAAGTTCAAACGTGTTCCAGCTTGCAGACTTTCTTCCTATGCAGAACACCCCAGCCCTCTGAAATAGTGTATGCTTTTCAAAGTGTTTTTTTATCCATGACCCAATATAGCCTCAGCTCATCCCATGGTGCAGAGTGGGAAAGTGAGAGACAGAACGGCATCTTGCTTAATTAAGGTCACACACACATTAGCGGTGCCAGGACCCGAACCGGGTTCGCAGGCCCTGAAGTTCGGGGCCATCTCCCCAGCCTGAACTGGTTCCCTCTAGCAGCGTTAGAGCTTCTCATGGGAACGGGGACATCCTGAGGACAGGGACTGGGGCTCCTTTTGACCCGCACTGCTTGGCCTGGTGCCTGACTCCTGGAGCAGGTCCCAATGTGGATAGCGTCCTCACATGGTTTCACTGATCCTCATAGTAACCCGTGAGGGAAGTACCACGACTCCCCGTCCTGTGTGTGAAGAGACTGGGGCACAGAGAAGTCAAGGAGTTTGCCCCGGGAACCACAGCAGCGCAAAAGGGTACCAACCCCAGAGCCCACCTCTTTGCCCAGGAAAGTGTGCTGAGTCAACGTGGCCGCCCCCTGCTTCCGATGACGCCCAGGCAAGGTTTCAGTGCAGACCTTGGCAGGCTGCCTGCTGTCCCCGGAGGGGAGAGTAACTAGTTAATGGCATCCACAGGCTGCCCCCAGCCCTGCAGGCCACAGTCGAGGCAGCTGAGGCAGGGCCCCTTCCCCGTGGCCTGCTGGCGTGGGTGAGGGCGAGCCCTCCGGGGAAGGAAGAAAACACAGTGATGCTGGCAAGGCTGATAACATTCATTTAACAACCAGACAGTCCCGACAGCTGCCCCGGGATCCGCGGGCTGGTCTCTACATGCCAGGCAGGCCGCTACGCTGCCCTTCATCTCTCACAACACCTGGTGAAGGCGGTATTAGAACCCGGTGTTGTAGTAAAGAAACTGGGCTGAGAGAGATTCAATAACTTGTTCCCAAGATCCTACCCCCAGGAGTCAGGAGAGCCCAGAGCAGGAGGCCCTTGTGTGAGGGACCCTGAGCCACACTCCTGGCCGCTATGTTAGAGCGCTTCTCTCACCAGCCTTTCCTGTGGCCCATTTTCCCCAGAGAGTCAAGGAGAATATACTTATCTTTTCTTTTTCTAATCCTCACCCGAGGACATTTTTATTGATTTTTAGAGAGAGGGGAAGGGAGATTGAGAGAGAGAGAGATAAAGGGAGAGAGGGAGGGAGGAAGGGAAAGAAAACAAACATGGATGTGAGAAACCTTGACTGGTTGCCTCCCACACACACCTGAAACCTAGGCGTGTGCCCTGACCGGGAGTCCGACCTGAGGCCTCTGGGTGTATGGGATGATGCTCCTACCGACCAAACCACGCTGGCCAGGCCTCCTGCTGCCCATCTTGCTTTACTTTTCTTTCCATGGAACATGAATTGTTTCTCTTGGGCTCTTGGGTATTAATGGGGAATTGCAGGCCAGGGTTGCTGCGGCAAACCTTTCCCTCCAAGCTTTTAGGTGTGGTGCATGAGGGCCTGGGAATTGAACTGACAAAAGACACATTAACAGGAGAAAAGGCAGGAGACATTGACTAATATCTATGTGCCCAGGAGTTCACAGTCAAGAAGTGAAACTCACAGAAGGGGGTCGGACTAAGGCTTATTATCTACGTTCTTAGCAAAGGATAGGGGGTTTAGACCTCAAGGGACTATCAATTGGGCGAAATGATTAGGCAATATAGGAGGAAGCCAGTGGAAGATAAGGGCTATATCAGTAAAGTTTGTTTATGCAAATTCATCATGGTGTTGACGCCCCATCTTTGAAGATAAGAGCTGTTCTCATCTCCCTGGTACGAGGGCAGGGACAGGGGGTGTGGGCGCCTTCTTCAAAGGGAAACTTAGGCCCTTTTAGGCGACAAGGGGAGAACAGAGAACCCTTGGGTGTCTGTCAATTTCTTCGGCTCAAACTCATTCTTATGACAATGTGGCATATCTGGGGGTGGCACATTCTGGTCCCTATAGAGGTCACGGAGCAAAGGAGTGACAAGGGTCTCGTGTGGGGTCTCCTGGATCCCAGGCAACAGCTCCTTGACTGCCCTGCCCTGCTGCCCGCTGTGTTTTCGCTCAAGAGCTGATCCATGTTCTCATCCTCCTCTCCCTGGTGGGGGGCTTCCCAGAGATGAGAATCCACATCGCGCTGACTCACGGGGCACCTAAGGACGAGGTCAGGGTGAGGTGGTGTCAGCGTGGAGCCCGCTGTCCTGAGCATCTCTCGAGCTCCTGTTAGTTCACCCAAATATTTTCTTAAAAAAATACATTTTTATTGATTTCAGAGAGGAAGGGAGTGGGAGAGAGAGATAGAAGCATCAATGATGAGAGAGAATCATTAATTGGTTGCTTCCTGCATGCCCCCTACTGGGGATCAAGCCCACAATCTGGAATTGAACCTGGGATCCTTCAGTCCGTCGGCCGACGCTCTATCCACTGAGCCAAACCAGTCAGGGTTACAGCCTGCATTTTAAACAAGCTCCCCCAGGGATTCATGGGAGGGCGGCTCGGGGATGCAGGCCTCCTGTGGCTTCCCCTCCGGAGCCGGCCTCTGCCGCTTCTGGCTGAGTGAGTGGCCTCGGGAGTGGCTCTCACAGAGCCTGCTTCCTCATCTGGAGAGTAATGGGGCGTCTGCAAGAAGAGGATGTAAGGTGCTTAGCTTAGGGAACTGCGCCTTCCCATCGCCCTCTTAGGAAACCAGGTGGATTCTTCCTCTTCCTTCTGAGATGCGTTTCCGGGACCTGGGGTGCTCAGGGCCAGGGAGGGGCACTGTTGCAGGCCATCTGCAGGGGCCAGACCAGCGCCAGCTCATCTCAGGCTGGATCTTTGAGGGGAGCAGGTAGTCTGGGCTTTCGCTCGCCGCAGCCCAACCTGGCTCCTGGAGGGGAGTCCAGAGGAGAAAGACCTACGACCCACTTCCAAGGCCTCCTGGGAGTAGGGCAGTGCTCTGGGGAGGGGTGGCCAATTTGTGATTGTCGTGAGGGAGGGGCTGGGAGGTGATAAAATGTGTTCCCTTTCCAATCTGCACACCTACCCCTTCCACTCTGTCCCAAACTGCTCACCAACCGTAAGTACTCATCAAGAACGAGGTGAGGGTGCCCAGCCGGTGTTGCTCAGTGGTTGAGCATCGGTCTATAAACCAGGAGGTCGCAGTTCAATTCCGGGTTAGGGCATATGCCCAAGTTTCCGGCTCGATCCCCAAGAGGGGGAGTGCAGGAGGTAGCAAATCAATGATTCTCTGTCATCATTAATGTTTCTATCTTTCTCTCCCTCTCCCTTTCTCTCTGAAATCAATAAAAACTTTAAAAAAAGGAAAAAAAATGAAAGAGGTGAGGGTTTGGTAAAAAATTCCCATTCATGGAAGTCATAAACAACCCCAAGAGGTAGGTGTGATCACCTCTGTTTAGGGATCACAAATCGAGAATCACAGAAGTAGAGTCACTAACCCAAGGTCACACAGCTGGGAAATAGCTCAGTTGAGAGAAATAGAATGAGCTTTCCTATCAATTTTCATTCATTCATTCACCCATTCATTCATTCATTCATTCATCCATCCATCCATTCATTCAACAGATATTTTACATGTCTCCAGCTTTGTTCTGGATGCTGGGGATGTTGTGGTCCCTGCATTCAGAGTGTTTATATTCTAGCCAAGCACTAGAGTGAGATAAACTGAATGAGTAAATGATGAAGAAAACCACCAGGAAGTATAAACCAGAGAATTAGAATTAAGGCAGAGAGACAGGGAGTGGTAAGGGTGATGATGGTTTGGGGGCGGGTGGTGGGGAGGGGGGGCGATGCTTCCATTTGGGAGCACAAGGATGTTTTCCTGAGGAGTAACTGTCAGCTCAACTCTCTTGCAAAGAGTTCTGGCAAGTACCTTCCCCGGGAGGCTCCAAGGTGAGCAAGGCTTGGCCAGGAACCCCAGGCAGAGAGTGAACAGGGAGGAATCCCTTGGCCTGCCTTTTCAGCTTCAAGTTTTCACAAACTGTTTTACAATCTCTTCTTTAAGTGAAAAAACTAACACAAACAAAAAAATCCAGAGCTTCCTAAGCGAGAGAGCCAGCCAGTCCCTGACTCTGGGTTGTCCAGACTACCCCAGGATCAGGCTGGCTCTAGGCTGACACAGCAGTGAGCGAGGATGCAGGGACCCCAAGTGTCATTGTCCCTCCAGGGACACTGAAATGTGGTGGAAGGGACAGGAAACCCAGCCCTACCAGCACACGGCAGTGAGGGGAGGATGTGTGGGGAGCGAGATCCAGCTGGAAAAATAGGCAGAGACGTGGAGAGGCATTAGCCTGGGCCGGGTCCCCACACCCCAGAGGTGAGACCCTGAATCCGGGTGACCTGTGGATTGGGTCAGCCAGTGGTGGGAAGGGGCTCTGTGTGGGAGAAAGTGCCCCAAAAGATAGGGTTCTACTTGAGCACTATTGTTATTGTCGATAAGATTATTACTCACTAGCCCTTTACTCCTGCCTTGCCACACCCAGCCTCATCGCCTGGTCCCTGGGTGTGGCTATGCTCCCCTGAAAGGGGACCCAGGGCTGACTCACCAATTGTCCCAGTAAAGAGTGTGGGAGGTAGGCTGGTGAGACATGGCTCTGCAGCCAGAGGGACCTGCGTTCAAATCCCAGCCCTGCCACTTATCAGCAAGTGACTCATCCTAAAGTGTCAGTTTCCGCAGCTGGAAAGTGCAGGTGCCCCAGGGGAGTGGAGAGGAGTGGGTAAGTGGGCAGCCCAGGTGTTCGGTGTCCCTTCTGCCCCTCCCACGGGTGCCCCTTTGCAGAAACTGACCTCAGAGGAACAGGAAGCGCAATGAATGCGTCCTTCTGTCTGTCTCCTACATCCAGGGTCCATGAGAGACAGGGACAGGCAGGGGTGCCTGTGAGTCTCCCCTTCCTGTGCCTCTTCTCCAACCCCAGTGACGGGAAACTGGCCCAGAGGAGAGCTCAGGGGTGGGAAGGGCTTTCCTTACTCCAGGGACTCAGTTCTGGCTGCCCTGAGACCCCATCTCTCCTTTTGGTCCAAAGCTCCATGTCTTTACCAACGTGGGATTCATTCATTCATTCATTCAACAAATACCTACTAATACCTACTGTGTGATCACCAGGCCCTTCCCTAGGTTCCTAGCTCACAGAGGGAAGCATTCCGGACACAGCCCTGCTCCGGACACAGCCCTGGGATTGCCCACCCAACACCAATCCTATCAATAATCCCAACAGCCCCCATCTTAGCAGCTACTCATCCCTTAGAGACATTGACCTTGCCCTGTCTGAGAGGTAAATAAGTCCTGAGGAATCTAAACTGACCTGGGTAATCACTGGGGCCTCATGGTTTCGGGTGGCCGGTCCTGAGTGGGAGGGCTACTGGGTGGTGGTGATAGGGCTAATTAAAAAGAGACACAGAAGAGGCAGCATTTTCTCTGCTGGATGTTGACATGTCCTGGCTGGAGGTCTGGATCACAGCTGCCGCCTCGGAGCCAGGAGGAGCCATCTGGAAGACCAACCCAACCAACACAGAGAGGGTGGCCGGCCGGGAGCGGGAGAGAAACCAGGTGCTGATGACGCTATCAAGCCACTA
The DNA here is from genome assembly GCF_000327345.1 of Myotis davidii. Lineage (NCBI taxonomy): Eukaryota > Metazoa > Chordata > Mammalia > Chiroptera > Vespertilionidae > Myotis > Myotis davidii. Next base: position 206,657 of record NW_006298676.1, on the reverse strand, counting down.
AAGAGTCACCTTCCCCCTGGACTGATTGTCTTGTGAGCTCATAAATGCCCTCATTGTTGATGCCCACTGAGTCACAGTTTTCTGCTGGAAGCTTCCTGATCAGTATAAACAGAGCGGGGTGCCAGGGGGCAGAGTGGGAAGGGTCTGGGGTGGCCTCCTGGCTCTGCCTTTTGCTGGTTGCGGGACCTTGGGCCGTTCCTGTCCCCATTCTGAGCATCAGGTTGCTCAATTTTAAAAGGGGGGATAAATGCCCATACCTGCCAACACTGACATTGTCAAAGCCACAGAGCCCGGAACATGGGAGCTCTGATGGACAGTGGAATCACCAGCTCTCGACCTTGGATGAAGTGGACATCATACATGAGGATCTAAGTGAACAGCTGCACAGTCATACAGAAGGGAGAGAGGAGTTGGATGGAAAGAGGGGAACATTGGTGAACTATTCTCCTGGCTTACTAGTAGCTTGGGGGTGACTGCAGATTTGGTTACTACCTAGTAACAACAACAACAACAACAACAACAATGCATTTAACATTTAAAGAGGGGTTACCATGTGCCAAGCACTTTGCTAAGAGCGTAGGCATGAATCCTGTTGAAAACATTAACCTCATCTTATTTTCTTCTTAATTTCATTGATACTTCACACACAAGGAAAGCAAGATCCCTCCTGGAAGGTCACATGGCTAGCCAGTGGTATAACTAAAATTTGAACTTGGGCCCCATAGTCCTTCATTCCTATTCTACTGCCTTGTATGAGGCACTGAGCTTCACATAGAAGGAAACTGCTTGGCCAGATGTTTCTCATCTGGGTGCCACAGGCCGGAGGTTGTGGGTGGCTCCAGGTGCCTCAGCTCTGTTGCTGGAGACATGGCTGCTTACATATGAAGGACAGATTGTGGATCCTTATATGAAAAAGCTATCCGTTCATCCATCATCCATCCATCCATCCATCCATCCATCCATCCATCCAAACTCAGTTTCCCTAGAAGCCATGCCTGAGATGAGGATTCTTGGGCAAGCGAAGGTTTTATGGAGGGAGTGCTCTCACGAGAAACCTGTAAGGGAGCAAGGGCAACAGGATAGGCCAGGGGACAAAGCAAGCAGAGGTGGTTCCAGATGTCTACCCTCAGCCTGATGCCAGGAGGAGCTCTGGGGCATGCACTGTACCACCCAGGTGGTCCCACGCAGATGGGGGCGGGCAATGATCCGTTCCCTCCTATTATATTCCATATGCATTGGTTAGAGGTGGGTGATGTGGAGGGTAGGGGGGATAGGCAAGGTAGTTCCCAGCAGACGAGGTCAATCCTTAAGAGGTAGATGTGAACAGCTCACAGCCAACATCTGGCTGCTGGGAGTAGGGGACCTGGGCCAGAAGGGGATCTGAAGTGAAGCACTCACAGCGTCTGCCACAATCTCCATTTGATCCGTTAGCGTGAATGGAACACTATTATGTAGAGGAGCAGAGGAAACAAAGATGTGACAGACACGGCCTCTGGCCTCCGGAGCTCCAGTCTAGTTGGGAGAGATCAGAGAAGTCCAGACAATGATACTCAAGGTACAGCCTGGTAAACTGCAGACCCATCAAGTGCTATGGGAGCTTGGAGGAGGGAGTGAGGCCTGGGGGCCAGGAGGAATCAGCCAGGGGAGACTCTGTAGGGAGCAACCCTTGGAGGCTGAGGAGCTTGGGGGGAGTGTGTGGGGGGCTTATCCACCTGGAGACGCAAGTGGAGCATTTCTGCGGAAAGCCCACCTGAGCAGAGGCCTGGGGCAGGAGAGGAAGGGCCTGGAGGACATGTGGCCTGTGCTCACAGGCTTCGTCCAGCCCTTCCCTCCAGAGGCATTTACACAGCCCCTTCTTGGCACTGCTTTGGGTACCAGGGATGCAATGAGTCCACAACAGGCATGGGCCCCGCCCACCAGGACCTGAAGCCTAGTGGGGAGAGGGACACAGCGCCAGACAGGGCGGGGGGAGTGGGGGGTTCCAAACTCCTGCGAGAGGCCCTTCCTGGGGTGAGGGAGAGCCTGAGAGGTTTAAGGAGTAGAGTCGGGGGGACAGACAGATCAGTGCTGCCCATTAGAGAGGCCACTCGGGCCGCAGCTTGGACAGTGTGTTAGAGGAGTGAGACTGGGGCGGGGAGGTCTGGGGAGTGAGTGGCAGTGACAGGCCCCCAACACCTGCTGCTTTGGCCCAAACACCTTCCCCCTGGCTCCCTGGCCTTGGCTTTTCCTAAGATCTCAATCCCCCTCCAAGGACACAGCTGCTGTTGGGAGATTTATTTTAGAAGGTCTGAGAGGCAGGCGGGTGGTGGAGGAGAGGCTGACTCCCCCGGGCCATGGAGGGGTGTTAAGGGAGCCAGGCTGCTTCAGGGGGTCGGTCGGTTACTTCTGGGACAGGGGTGTCAGCAATCCCGGGGGACTTCTGAGACCCGGGTAGGAGGGGTGTTAAGGGAGCCAGGCTGCTTCAGGGGGTCGGTTACTTCTGGGACAGGGGTGTCAGCAATCCCGGGGGACTTCTGAGGACCCGGGTAGGGAGGGTGGGACAGCCGGGCAGGCTTCTTCTAGCACGAAGGGGTTTGGCCTTTGCAGCGGGACCTGGAGAAACGGGAGAAACGCAGCTTCTTCTGGTAGGTGCCCAGCTGACGCTTCAGGCAGAAGGCCACCTCCTTGTCACAGGCGCACAGCTGCTGCTCACACCAGCTCCCTTTGTCAGCTGTGGGGTACAGGAGGGGGCTCAGTGTCCGTCCATTCCTAAGGCCGAGCCAGGGCTGGGTCTAGGGTCCCTGGAGGGAAGCTCTGAAGGCAGTGCCGTCCTCACTCAGCTTTAGGGTGTCCTTCCCAGCTACTTGGACTCTAGCTGCATGACCTTGGGTACCTACCAAGACCTCCCCGTGTGCCTTTATTTATTTGCACCTATCATGTGGCCGGCCGGGGTTGGGAGGGGGAGGGGGAGGGAGACAGGACTGAACACAGCTGACCCCTGAGATTCACACACCCGTGGGGCAGCAGGTATTTGAGAACCGCAGAAACTAATATCAAACTGTGCTCTATGGGAGTCAGAAACAATGTCAGGGCCACAGGGCAGGAACGCAGTGGACCAGAGCCATTGGAGCTGAGGTCAGAGGTTCTCCCTATGGGAAGCCAGGTGGAGGAGGGGGAGTGTTCCAGGCTGATGGAACAGCCTGTGCAAAGACTCTGAGGCAGGAGGGACCACGTTACTTCGGTTTCATTATCTGTAAAAGGCAAAGCACTCAGTACAAGTAAGTGCTCGATAAATGCCGGCTATTACTATTCGTGTCATTGTTATTATTATTAAGCCCTCAGTGAACAGGGGCAGTGGAGATGTGCCCATTTGATTCCCAGCCCTGGACCTGCCACCTGCTTCCTGCATGGACCCAGGGGCCAAGTGACCTGGGATGCAACCCAGGCTCTGCTATGGCAGCGGTGTGACCCCAGGCCAACACTTCCTCACTCCATTTCCTGGTCTATAAAATAGAGCTCATGGGGTGGGGCTGCCTCCTGGCTGGGCTGCTGTGAGGATCAGTGATGATGGAAGTAGAAACAAGATCAGCTATGGGGCATGCCCTGCGGCAGGCGTCTGTGAAGCTCAATCTGTCTGCCCTCATTCTAGTTCTTGGATTAACACTATGGGGTAGAATAGAATACTGTTCTCATCCTCAGTTCCCAGATGAAGATACTGAGATTCAGAGAGGTTGAGCAAGGCACTCAAGGACACACAGCTGGAATCTAAGCAGAGGTCTGCCAGCCTTCCAGATCCTAAAGGAGCCTGAGGATCCCATTGGACCTCTCCATACTCCCACCCCTACTCCTGCCTCTCCTCCACCGCCCAACTATTGCCACTGGGCATGCGAGAGAAACAGAGAGGTTGCGTAGCTTGTGCCTCATTGCACAGCATATGAAAGCAGAACTCCCTTCCTCAGTCTACAGCTGCAATCCCCAGTCTAGACACTCACAGCACTGGATGTCCTCCTGGGAAAAGGTGTAGTTGTAATGGTCCCTGAAGTAATGGCAATTGTGGAGCTTCAGGTGACCATAGCAGCAGTCGTGAGCATGGCAGCACCTGGAGGGAGAGGACAGGAGGTGGGGCAGGGAGCACAGACGCACTGCATCGTCCTCAGCCGGCTCGGTCTCAGGCAGCCCCTGCCCCAGAGGAGAACCCAAGCCCTCTTGGAAGAGCCAAGGCCTCGAGGGGTCTAGTCTTCTGCATGCTCATGCTGGCTAACACAGGGTGCTCCTAGGGCCCAGGCACCCGCTTTTTCTACAAATTATCTGTTAATCTTCCCAACCTCCCTACGATAGGGTTACTAGGACGATCCTCATGTCACAGCTGAGGCAACTGGGACTCAGGGAGGCCACACCACTTGTCCGAGCTCACACAGCCTGAAAGTGGTGGGTCAGGGAAGTGACCGGGCCTGGCCCAGGCTCTCATCTCTCCTCTGGCCGATTCCCAGGATTGTGGTGAAGATCCGATGAGATAATAGCAAAATGAGTCAGGCCCTTTAAAAAACCCCTTGCAATGGCAGCAGGCAGTGTGTGTGGGTATTCTAATTAGATTAGGGTTTGAGAGTGCAAGCGGGGGAGGGGGGGTCTTCAGAGACTTTGGGGAGCCCTCTAGAAGGCAGACTCCAGGAGGGTTGGGACTGTGTCTGAAGCTTAGCAGAGTTCCTAGCACATAGTACAGAACGGATCCACAGAATGAATGAATAGATGGAGAGGACAGGATTGCCGCCCGTGGGCCTGCCTGGGAAGGGTTACCAGTCCGTGGCATCGAGGGGTTGGCCTTTTCCACCACGTCCACAGTGGCAGCCGTAGTACCAATAGGAGGTGATGGGTGTCTTCCCGGTCACTTGTTTGACCATCTTGTTCAGGTTCAGAAGCCCGCCCTGGGTTGGAGTTACACCTGCCAAGGAGCCCGGCAACAAGGAGAGGACGTGAATCCCAGGGGAGGTCCGTGCACCCCTGGCTGGCACCTCTGCTCTATCTGGTCCAAACCAGTGACCTTGGATAACAAAACGACAACAACCACTACATCCGTTAAAAAAATATAATGACAGTGTGTGCTTGCCATGGGCCTTTTCATGTAGCAATTGATTGACTCCATCTCATCCCATGAAAAAAAGACTATTTTTAGAAAAAATATATTTTATTGATTTTTTACAGAGAGGAAGGGAGAGGGATAGTTAGAAACATCGATGAGAGAGAAACATTGATCAGCTGCCTCCTGCACACCCCCTACAGGGGATGTGCCCGCAACCAAGGTACATGCCCTTGACTGGAATCGAACCTGGGACTCTTCAGTCCACAGGCCGACGCTCTAGCCACTGAGCCAAACTGGTCAGGGCAAGAGTATTTTTTTTAATAAGTCAACTTAGATGTAGAGAAAAGTTGCAAAGATCATACAGAAAGTTCTCATAGAGCGCCCACCCACTTTCCTCTAGTGTGGTATCATCTTACATAATTGTGGTGTATTTATGAAAACTAAGAAACTGGCAATGAATACTATTTTTAATCCCCAGTTTAGAGAGGAGCAGATGGAGGCTCAGTCACTTGTTCCAGGTCATAGTAGCTGGTAAGTGGAGGGACCTGGGTAGAGACCCAAGGCATCCTTTCTAAAATCACATACGTTGAGGGGCCAATTTGCTAGCAGCCACATTTTTACATTTGATCTTCTGCTGAAGATCAAATAGAAATCGCCCCATCTCCCACCAAGTCAACAGAACCCACTTCCCAGGTTCAAGGGAGATCCATGAATGTGGATGCGGAGTGCTGTTTCTATGCAAATGAGTGTTATTCTTTGGTCAAAAGGACGGAGGGGAACAAGGTGAGGTGAGGAGACCATTTCTGTAATTTTTGTCCAAAGTGCCACAGGTGCCAGCTCGGCGGTTCCCTGGACTCTGAACCTTTGGCTCTGACCTTCACGGCAGGCCAGCAGGGCGCCACAGCTTGGTCACCCAGGCCTCTCTGGCCAAAGCCACTGTTCTAAGGGACTGGAAGCCGCTGATGGCTCCTTGCAAGGGGCAGAGGGTTAAGGGCTTGAGGGGCCAGGGCGGTGGAGATTAAAGCAGCAGTTCAGTCTAGGAAAAAGATATTATAGGGCCTACCCGCATCCCTCCTTCCCTTTCCAGCTGTGGCTCCTGTCCCCACTCACCAGCAAAAACCACCAGAGTGCACAGCAGGGGGAGTTCCATGATCCCGGCCCAGAGGAGGGGAAGCCGCTGCTGGAAGTCCTTCATGCAGGCAGCCCCTTATATAAGAGGCACCCCCACCCCCACCAGCTGAGCCTGCCCCTGTCCCTTCCGCTCTAGCTCTCATAAAGGCCACCTCTGCTCCTTCTGTTTCCTCTTTTCTGGCAAGGGGGAATTTTAAAACAAAATTATTTTTAACATCTATTTTTTAAACTTTCTGATTGCAAAAGAAGCACATGTTCAGTGTAGAAGATTTGGAAAACATGAACAATAAGAAGAAATTAAAAATCACCTGTGGATTCATTAAGCAGCATTACGGGTTCGGTGTATGTCCTTCTGGTTCCATTGCTCTCTCTCTCTCTCTCTATATATATATATATATATACCTCCACACTTTTCCTGACCAAACTAGGAAGTTGTTATTTGTAGCCTCTCTTTTCACTTACCAATGAAATTTGAACACAGTTCTATGCCATTAAATATTCTTCTGCAGAAACATTTGAAAGGCAGTCTCGTATTCCATGGTACAGCTAGGCCATTCATTTAATGAATACCATATTGATGCATATGGGTTACTACTCTAGAGTGCACAGTGGTACAGTGGAAGAAACCACTGAGCCGAAATCTCAGTTCATGTCTAGAACTGTTGCTGTAGGATCTATCCCTAAAGTGGACTTGCGGAGTCAAAGCACATGCACAATTTGAAGGCAATTGACATGTGTTGACAACTTGCAGAAAGTCCGCCTAGTTCACATATGGGAATCATAATGAACACATGGTGTGGATCCAGCCTAACTAGGGTGGGGTGCTGATGGCAGGACACACAGAGGCACCACGAAGAGATGGTCTGCCACAATGGCTCCACAGATAACCCTGCAAGGTTTGATGGAGAGCCCATAGGTAGTAGAAATTGGTTTTCTTCTATGCCCATGAGATGGCTGTTCAAGGGCATAGAGCCCAAGCTGGCCTTTTGGCTGCCAGCTAACCAGTTCACCCCAAAAAGTGCACCAGCCAGAGTCACTGCTGGGAGCTGTTTCCTCTCTTAACTGTCTTCTACATCAGTTCCTTGACTCCATCACTGACTGATCACCTAATGTGTGAAAAAAGAATTGGAAACAGCAGGCAAATAAGTATCTCTGGCATATTCTTTGACATGCCTCCCCAATGTGTGCTCAATAGTCATTCCCTTCTACTCTTGCCAATGGAGTCTTACCCTACGAGCAGTCTTCTAGATCTGGGCTCTTGACGGGGCATGTGGTTACCTCCCAGAGCTTCCCTCATCTGGTATCCTTTGGGTAAGAGCAAAAGTAGGCAGGAACAGAAGGTTTTGTTGATTCCAGAAAGCTTTTCCCTAGTGGGAGAGACGCCATGATATTGATGCTGTAAAGGGGCGTCAAAAACATTTTCCCTGGACGCCTCCAGAGGCCCCGAGGCACATCTGGACGGCTGGGTTTGGGATCAGAGGGACCTGGCTCAAACTCTGGCTCCTTCTCTTACCATCTGTGGGACCCTGGGCAAATCACTTTACTTCCATGAGCCTTGGTTTCCACGTTTGCAGGACAGGGACAATATGGGGACAGCAGTCCCTCCTGCCTCTGATTGCTGTGGGGTTCAGGGAGCATTCAGCACACTGCACCAAGCCTCACCCATGGGGAGAATGCCGTACGGCAACCACACAGGGGTTACATGGCGTTTTGTGGAGGTGAAGAGGATGAATAGGTGGGAGCCAAAGCCAGACTGCCTGGATTCCAGCTGCTTTGCCTGGAGCAAGGAGCTCAGCAACATGTCTTTTGTTCCTTCCATGTATAATAGGGGTGATGATAGTACCTACTTCATAGCCTTCCTGTGGGGATTAAAAATATGATATGTGAACAGGGCTTGGTCCATGGCTAGAGCTTAATAAATGTTAGCTATGGTTACTCCCATCATCACCATCTTCATCAGCCACACCATCCCTGCTTATAATAGAACTAGAGGCCCGGTGCATGAAATTTGCACACAGGTAGGGTCCCTAAGCCTGGCTGGCAATCAGGGCCAATCAGGGTTTTCTGACCCCTCATGGTCAGTGCACATCATAGTGAGCAATCGAACTCCCAGTCGAACTCCCAAGGAGACACTTTGCATATTAGCCTTTTATATATATAGATAATTTTTTCCCTCTGCATTGTCTAATCTGCTGTTAATCCTATCTACTCTGTCTTTCATCTCAGACAGTGTATTTTTTTTCTCTCTAGAAATTTAATCTGGGTCTTTTTATACCTTCTGTGTTTCTACTTAATATGCATAAGCTCTCCTTTATCTTCTTTTTTTTTCTTTTTTTTTATTGCTTAAAGTATTACAAAGGGTATTACATATGTGTCCATTCCCCCCCCCCTAGACAGTCCCCTAGCCTCCCCTGTCCCCCAGTGTCTTATGTCCATTGGTTATGCTTATATGCATGCATACAAGTCCTTTGGTTGATCTCTTACCCCCCTACCTCCTGCCCCCCAACCCTCCCCGGCCTTCCCACTGCAGTTTGACAATCTGTTTGAGGCAGCTCTGACTCCTTTATCTTCTTATGCATAGAGAATATAGTTATAATAACTGTCTTAATGTCTGTACCTACTAATACCATCATTGGGGCCATTTCTGGGTCTGTTTCTATTGATTGATTTTTTTCCTCATTATGACTTAAGATCACCACTGCTCATTTATATAGACTAGAGGCTCTGTGCACAAAATTTGTGCGGGGGGTGGTCCCTCAGCCCAGCCTGCCCACTCTCACAGTCTGGGAGTCCTCAGGGGATGTCCTACTGACAGCTTAGGCCCGCTCCCCATGGGGAGAGGGCCTAAGCCACAGTCCGGCCTCCCTCTGTGGGAGGCGACCAGGCTGATCAGGGGAAGGCACCACCCTCATCACTCCACTGCTGCCGCAGCTACCAAGGTGTTTTTATCAACACGGATGCCAGTCCCTTCACCATGAAAAAATGACAACTTTCTTTAGGCATTTTCAAGATGTCTCTTTCATAAGATATTACATTTCTTTCTTTCTTTTTTTAATCCTCACCTGAGGATATTTTTCCATTGATTTTTAGAGAATGTGAAAGAGAGGGAAAGACAAAGAGAAACATCAATGTTAGAGGTTCACTTTGATGGTTGCCTCCCGCATGAGCCCTGACTTGGGCCCCGGCCAGGGAGGAGCCTGCAACCTAGGTACATGCCCTTGATCAGAATTGAACCTGGACCCTGTGGTCCGCAGGCCGAGGCTCTATCCAAACCGGCTAGGGCAGGATATGACATTTCTTAGCCCCTCCAGCAGTGGACCTTCATTTTTCCCTCCAGGAGTGAGGTGGGAAAGCCCTAGATCACCTTCTTGGATTCTTTTTACTCAAGTTACCAAGAACATTGTGAGTGGCGTACTGGGAGCTTAGCCAATGAGCAGTCAGAAAAGGTGTTCTTTTACCGCGCAGAGGCGGGACTGCTGGTGTACACCGTGGAGGCTTGGGCAGGCCCCCCTGTGTGTGTGTCTGCTCCAGGCCTGCTCCAGCCATGCTGTGGTGGCTTGGGCAGGACCCCTGTGTGTGTATCTGCTCTAGGCCTGCTCCAGCCACGCTGCTGCGGCTAGAGCAGGCCCCCCTTTTTGTGTGTCCACTCCGGGTCTGTGCCATCCATGGCTTGCCTCACTGCGCATGGAGTCCCCTCCTTCCCACCTGCATGCACAGCTCCTTCTGAGTAGCAGTGACTGTTATGGTGTCCTGGCTAATTTGCATATTACTGCTTTATATATACTAGAGGCCCAGTGCACAAAAATTTGTGCACTCGGGGGGTGTCCCTCAGCCTGGCCTGTGCCCTCTCACAGTCTGGGACCCCTTGGGGGATGTCCACCTGCTGGTTTAGGCCCGCTCCGCTCCACTGATCCTGGTGCTGGGAGGCATATTACCCTTTACTATATAGGATAGAGGCCTGGTGCATGGGTGGGGGCTAGCTGGTTTTCCTTGATTCATGGTGTCCCTGATTAGGGTGGGGGTCCCGCTGGAGTGGCTGGCCAGCCTGGGTGAGGGGCTGATGGCCATATTCAGGCTGGCCACATCCCCCCGGTGACCCAAGCTCCCAGACTCTCCTTTTTTTCTTTTTCTTTTCTTTTTTTCCCCCAGCAGGTATCTGGGATTTATTTATCTTCTATAATTGAAACTTTGTAGCCTTGAGTGGAGCCCAATGCCAGCCAGGGCAGGTGGGAAGCTTGGCTTCCTCCATCGCCAGGGGGCAACCCAAGCCTCCTGCTCGCTCCAGCTCCGTGGCCACTATCATCTTTGTGACAGAGTGATAGAGTGATGGTTAATTTGCATATTCCTCTTTTATTAGATAGGATATAGATCACACTATGATAATAAAACTGTCTATTTTAAAGGGTGGTTTCTTTTAAAAAATAAACATATATTTTATTGATTTCAGATAGGAAGAGATAGAAACATCAATAATGAGAGAGAATCATTGATTGGTTGCCTCCTGCATGCCACCTACTAGGAATGGAGCCTGAAACCTGGGCATGTGCCTTGACTGGGAATTGAACTGTGACCTCCTGGTTCATAGGTCGATGCTCAGCTACTGAGCCACACCACTTGGGCCAGGGTGGTTGCTTTCAAGTAGATTTCCAGAAGTGAAATTGCTGGGTCAGATGATACAAATGTTTTTAAGCCTCTTCCTTTCTCTGAATTCTGTAGAAATTGAGAGCCCTGCATCTGCCTCCATTAGCATCATGTGCGTATTCATTAAGCCTGGTGGTTTCTTGAGACTTGTCAGCGAATCTGTGGGTTTTTACGTCCCTGGGAACAGTAGAAAAAACAATTGACAATGCACCAAGATCTCCAGGTGGTGGGCACAAAGCAGCAGGAGGGGGCTTAGGTGCTGGAGTGCTAATTCGTTTGCTGAGCCTCTACCGTGTTATGTGATTTTCACATCCACACCAAACGGGAGATACTGCTGCATCCATTCTACAGCTGAGGAGACGAGCTCAGAAACCTACCCAGAGTCACAAGTGGGTATGAGGCAGAGATTGGGTTACAACATAAGTCTGCCAGGAGCTGCCCTTACCAGGCACTGTTCTAAGTGGTCCCACATAGTAAATGCACATGGTTGCTGCCCTAATCCCCGTTTCACAGACGAGTCATTGTACCTGGGCTCTGCTGTGACTTTCCTGTCCTCCTGATATAGATGGAGGTGGGCATGAGAAGAGCTGGCAGAGCCTGGAAGTCTGCTGTCCCCAACCTCACTGCTGAAAAGAAAGAGGACCCCCATCTCCAAAAGGGTTCCCCATGGGTGATCCCACATCCTCTCAGCCAGAGGCCAGGACCTCCCCTGAACCCACTCCTCTCTGCAAAGCTCCATGTAACAGGATGGTCCCCTGCCTGGGCTCTATCCGAGATGAATCACCAGACAATGCTAGAGATGAAGCTCGGACTTACTGGAGGTTTGCAGGACAAGAGGAAGTGAAAGCTGGGCTTCCAGCAGGAAAAGAGAAGGGAGGGAGAGAGCTGAGCTTCCTTTGGGGGAGAGAGACCCACTTTCCTGCAGCTGCACCAAGGCAGAACCAAAGCAAGTGGAGTAAACAACCAGAGAGCCCCCCCGCCCCCCCCAAGTGCCTGCTTACTGCAGAAAGGATCCGTTGAGGCAGAGCCGCTCGGGGATAACATGACCATGGGCCGAAACTACACACAGCAACATGGAAAAACCTCACACACCTAATGCTGGACCAAAAGGCCGACACCAAAGAGTACAGACTCTGTGTATCTGACCCTCCAACGCCCGCCAAACCGAATCGCGCTTCCACAAGTCAGGACAGGGTTCCCCGCTGAGGGGGTAGGGACTGGACAGGTGATAGGAGGGCTTCCGCTGCTGCTCTCTCTGGCTGGCTGCGGTTACATTGGTGTGTTCCAGTTGGGAAAATTCATCCAGCTATTTTAATTTGTGCATTTTCCTATGTATATTATACTTCTACAAATTTGAGGGAGCAAATGGGCAGTGGGAGTTACTTCAGATAGCCTTTTAGATGATGAACTCGGGCTGTGTGGTAGCGAGAAAATCCAGCTTTGATATCAGTCAGATCTGAGTTTGAATTCCAGCTTACTAGTGGCCTCACCTTGATTACAATACATCGGCTCCTTGAGCTTTAGTTTTCCCAGCCAAAATATGGGCCCAGTGATGTCATAATCACAGGTAGAACGATAGGTATACAGTAGGTGGTCAGTAAATGCATGTCACCTGGGGACCCTTCCTCCCAGGAGGGAAGAGTCTAAGGTTCTGACCAAAGCAAAGGGCTGGGCACACTGACCTCTCCCCACGCCTCGGGCCCAGCCACTGGTTTCCAACTGACACAGAGCTGGTCACCCACAGCGGGGATTTCCACTTCGACCTCTCAGTGCACTCAGAGTGACCCAAGCTCAGTGGCCACAGAATCTTCTTTCAAAATTGCTGGACCATTCCCATCCCCAGCAGCTTTGACACAGTCATGGCTCCAAGGTTCTTGCTTTGCTTTCAGACCTGGTGAGGCCCCCTGCTGCCTGTCTCAAGGCCACACCCTGTTGGGACGCAGCAGCGCCTGGGCGTTCAGAAGGAGACTTGGCGGTCATCCTGACTCCCCGGCTGTTTTCTCACCTGTTAAACGGGGTGGAGGAGCATGGGGTGGAGGCCCAGCCTGCACAATGGGGTTCTTGTGCAGATGCTGAGACATGGGGCCTATTCGATGCTTGGCTTGCATACCGTAAGCGCTCAATAGTGGTAGCTGGTGTTCTCATTACTAGCATTAGCTTATGGAAGACAAGGACCACACTTGCAAGAAATCGCCCAGCCACCCAGCAAATGAAGGGCTTTTCCTGAGCGCCAACTACCTGCTGGCCTCCAGGCAGACCTTGCCCCTGCCTGCTAGGGACTTTTGATGTCTCTGGAGTGACCAGACACATTCGAGCTGATTGGAGGCTGGGCTGTGCAGACCCCCGGTGGCCCGTCTGGTGGGTGTGGGTGGGGGTCTCATGCGGATTTGCACAATGTGGGTGGCTCTGCCTGAGGAGTCAGAATGGGGGGATGACTGTGGACCCCAAGACGTTTGTCTGGTTTTACAAATGGTCTATGAACCATTTTTAAAATTTATTTTTAAAATTCTTGGTAAAATATGCTCTAACAATATTGACCATGTTAACCATTGCTGAGTGAACAGTTCAGTTGCTGTAGGACCTCCGGGGTTCTCAACCTTCCTAATGCCGCGACCCTTTAATACAGTTCCTCATGCTGTGGTGACCCCAATTTCATTGTTACAAATTGAACATAATTAAAGCATGGTGATTAATCACAAAGCAATATGTTATTATATATGTGTTTTCTGATGGTCTTAGGTGACCCCTGTGAAAGGGTCGTTCGACCCCCAAAGGGGTCGCGACCCACAGGTTGAGAACCACTGCATTAGGTGCACTCACACTGTGGTGAGCCGTCACCACCATCCATCCACAGAACTCTGCACCCATTGAACTCTCCGTTTCTCTCTCCCCAGTTCCTGGCAACCACTATTCTACTTTCTGTCTCTATGAATTTGACTCCTCTAAGTTCCTCAGCTGAGTGGAATCATGCAGTATTTGTCCTGTTGTGACGGGCTTATTTCACTTATCATAATGACCTTAAGTTTCATCCATATGATATGTGTCAGGATTTTCTTCCTTTTAAAATTTGAATAAAATGATCCATTTTTTAAAAAAGCTTTACTGAAGTATAATTTGCATGCCATACCATTTATTTATTTCTCAGTGAATAAATCGATGTGAGTTGTTTTTTTTTTGTATATGCACAGTTATGCAACCATCACCACAATCTAATTTTAGAACATTTTCAACAACCCCCCAAAATAACCCTACCCATTAACAGTTTCTCTGCATCCGCCTCTACCACAGCCTTGGCTGATTAATAACTGGCTTAACTAACTCCTAACTTAAGTTGCTCCTGATTTTGGGGGGTGCATCTTATAAAACACCACAGTCAATATCTTTTTCATCTATGCGGGCATCTTCATTTACAGTTCCCAGAGTGGAAATACTGGGTCGACCAGTTTATTGACTTTGGGTATTGAGCTCCCTGTGCTTGGTAGGGGGAAGGCGGAGAGAGGGAAGAGCTGATTCCCCCACTTCAGGGGCTTGCCCTCTGCAGACCAGCCCAACCAGCACAGCCAGTGGGAGACAACCTGGCAACAGGGCTGTTTGGAGGCCTGCAGGGGCCCCCACCCTGGCGGTGGCCTCGTTGGCACAGACCTAAGTGGCTCTGGGTTACCTACCAGATGGAGGCTATATCGTCCAGGTGTGGACTGCACTGACCTTACTTAGTTCTTCTCCCTTCGGAGGCTGTGGTATCATTACGAGGCATGTGCAAAATGGAAGCAAAGACGGAGCCAAGCTTTGTGCAGACAAGTGAAGGCAGAGCCCGGCCTCCTCCCAGCACTCTCAGTCCTCAGGGAGCTCCCAGCCTGACCAGGCAGGTGCTGTCTCTGGGAATCCCCGGGCTTTGGAGGAAATAAAGTCCCTTGTTCCCCAGGACGCCCGGTCTGAGTGCAGCATCAAGATTCACACACGAGAACGTGCACAGGCACCTAGAGAGGAATGTACTGTGTAAGCAAGTGTAAATGAACACCGTCCCAGGCCCGGCGTGTGCCTGGATGCAGTGGGGTTTCCTAGAACTTCTGGGAATGAGAAGGGCCTGGATCCATGGAGAGGACGTTGGGCAGAGGCAGGATGGGGGCTGAGAGGAGGGGGATGACCTGTGGGACAGGCTGGCCAGTTGGTGTGATAGATCCCTAGGAAGGGAATCCCCAGAGGGTTCCTTCAGTCCGTCGTCAGCCCCTTAGGGGACATTGGGAGAGCAGGGCCAATGTGAAGGTGGCGGGGGGTTACTTGGGGTTTTAATTTCCAAGAGTACGCTTCCCTCCCCCTGCCTTGTTCCCCTTCCCAGCACCCCAGTTCACCTCAAGACTGGAGAAGGGCCCTAGCTGGTGTGGCTCAGTGAATAGAGTGTTGGTCTATGGACTGAAGGGTCCCATGTTTGCTTCTGTTCAAGGGCACATCCCTCGGTTGCGGGCTTGATCCCCGGTGGGGGGCATGCAGGAGGCAGCCGATCAATGATTCTCTCTCATCACTGATGTTTCTATCTCTCTTTCCCCCCCTCTCCCTTCCTACTTAAAATCAATAAAAATATATTTTTAAAAATAAAAAGACTGGAGAAGGAGCCTGGGCTTGGCAGCAATCATATCCTTCACTGAGTGCCTACCCCATGCCCAGGTGGCATGGCACCTGTCACCTGTCCAACCATCCTCTCTCAGGGAAGCCGGTTACATCCAGTCCACAGCTGAGGACACGGGGGCCAGGGAAGGGAACTATGCTGCCAGGGTTTCCGAGCCGAGCTGCGGGGGTGCTGTGGTCGGAGCCCCATCAGTGGGACTATGCCATACTCCAGGGGCTCCCCAAGCTCCAGGCCCCTCTGCTCCTCTCCTCTCCATCTTTTCCACACGCATGCCATCCTCTATCAAGGGGCACATGGCATCGACTCCCAGGCCACAAGGCTCTCAACCTGTGATGCCTGGGGACATTTTGGCTGTCAGACTTGGTGGGGAGGGGGCTCCTACTGGATCTAGTGTGGGGTCAGGGATCCGCTCAGCGCCAGGAGCGTGGGGCCGCTTGCCCGTGGTGCAGGTGGGGAAGCCCTGCTCCAGGTCGGGCAGGCTCACCCTCCTGGGGGCTTCCTGCCAAGTGCATGTGCCTGTGCCCTCCATCTTAGCCAGATGTAGGCACCAATACATTGCAGATGTGGAGGGAAGCCTACAGACAGGCACCTAGCCACCTGGAGACCCTGGCGAACATTCTCTGCTTGATATCCCACCCAGTCTCTCTTGAACTCTTGCTCAACTAGGCCTCGGCTTTTGGGCTTCTGTGTTTGTCTCTGTTTTGTCCAATTTTAGGAAGAATCCTGTTAAGTCAGTTCAGCCAGCATCCCCCTGACCCCTGATGTTTCCTGTCAGTATTTTCCATCCACCGACACCCACCTTCCTCTTTGGCTATAAATTCCCGTTTCTCCTTGTTGGAGTTAAGTTCAATCCCTCTTCCCCAAGGGGAGACCCCACTGTAATGGCCCCCTTGAGTAAAGTCTGCCCCACTGTCCTGTAGCAAGTGTCATTAAATAACTTGAACATCCTTTTCAGATGGGGATAGAGAGGACTTTGGACTAATATTTTTTCAGATGCAACGGGAGGGGCCAACTCCTGGCCAGGTACACAAACCCCCACCTTCCGCAGGCCAGAGCCCCGGGGTGGGGACTTCACCAGGCAGCTGTGGGCAGGGTGGAGGTGGTGGTGGGAGGGAGGGGGTGGAGCCTCCTTTTTCTAGGCCATGTGTCACCAGCCTCCTGCCCAGGGGCACTGCCCCGGCCCGATCCTGCCAGTGTAGGTGGCAGTGAGAAGCTGGGGCCTACTCCCCAGAGCCTTTGGAGCAGATCTCGGACCTTTGGAGCTCTATGTCGCTGGCCCCCCAGAACCCTGAACATGGCAGATGGGGTGCAGGTCAACCCCAAAGGGTTCAGAAAGACGGTGCTGGTTAGACACCCCTCTGGGTGGAGGGGCCCTGATCTTAGGGCCTCTTCTTCAAGGACCTCCAGGTACGTGCTTGCTCCCTGGGGGTAGAACCTTCCATGCAGAGCAGCCGGGATGGAGGTGGGGAACTGGCTCCTTAAATCCGCGTATCCAGAAAGAGAGCTCTGAGTCTCTGAGGGGTGGCTGAGGAATGTTTCTGCATTTTCAGCACTAGAAGGGCCTTACGGATCTAGTCCATCCTCATGAGGCAATCGAGGCCCAGAGAGGATCAGAGGTCTATTGGAGTCACACAGCATTTTAGAAGCAGAGCTGGGACTAGAATCCAAGGATCCAGGTCCCTTGGCTCTGAGTGCAAGACCCAGCCACCAGGTTGAGTCATATGACTTTCTGATCCAAATATGGCAAGGGGTTGGTTCTGATCTGCAACAGTGATCTGACCCCATGAGGCAATGAGCCGATTCCTGCTCGGGGTGGGAGGAGAGAGGCTCCTGGTGCCTCCTGGCTCCACCATTCTGGGGGCTGAGCCTTTGGGAGGCGCAGGGCAGGTAGGAGGTGCTCAGATCTTCCTGGAGCTGCTAATCACAAGGATGGGCAGCAGGAACCACGGCATCAATGTCGCCAGGGTCACCAAGGGACAGCACTGAGTGCATCTGTAATGATAATGAGGCCGGGGCGGGAGCAGCAGGCCTGGAATTGCAGGAAGGAGGAATGGCCCGACTCAGGACCTGGGTTTTGTCCTCTCTCAGATCTAGCCTGGCTTTGAAGTTCTTCACCATCACCATCCTGGCCGGCAGCAGTGAGTAAAGGCCACCTCCCCACCCCAGTTACCCCACCACCCAGGCTTTCTCCCTTGACCTTGGGCAGCCTGCTTCTCCATCTGCTGAGCAGCTGCAAGACCTTGGGCCTGTACTTCGTCTTTCTGGGCCTCCAGCTTCCCGCTCAGCCCCTGGCAGGCTTCACCCTCTCTCTGGGGCTGCTCATTCCTCCTCCGCCTGTAAACACACGCCACGAGCAGTTGGCATTTACAAGCCTCAAGAGGCAGGGCCCAGAGCTGAGCAAGCATCGTAAAGTGGTGGCATTCACTGGGCGTCCGGGCACCCCAGCACAGCTGGGTGTTTGTGTACATTGGAGGTGTGTTTGTGTATGTGTGCACATGTAGACGGATGCTAATCGTTTGTGTGTGGACATACACATGTGTCTATAGGTGTGCCCGAGCATACGATGATGCCCCTGTATGTATACATTTCAATAAAGTGTGCATGTGTATTGAGTTGTGTGTGTCTCGAGGATGTATAAGAACATGGGGGTACATACACCTGTGTGTGGTGTGTATGGAGCTGTGGTGTCTATGTGAGCATATAAAAGGTTGATGGAGCAGGTCCAGGGACTTCTTACCCAGGGTGGTAACCCCGGGCATGTGGATCGGGGGCAGCGGAAGCCCCTGACACACATTGAACCCCCACAGGCCTAGACATTCCGGTGGCAGGTGCCTCTGGTCGATGGAAGATGACCTGAACCTCTCTCTGGCTTTCCATGCAGCCTGTCCCCCCTCTCCTGGACTCGGCCAGTGTGGAGGAAAGGAAATGCCAGAGGCAAAACAAGGCTCCATGTGGCCGGACATGAGGCAGTGCTGGGTGAATTCGGGCCAAGTGACCTGTTATTTGGAAAATAACAACTTGAGTTCAGCCCAAACCACTGGCCAGGGACGGAGCCTCTGGCCCAACTGAATGCAGACTTTGTTTGTGTCTTGCACTTGGAGCGTGGACGTGGCCTTGCTTCAGGCCGCGGATCCCATTCTGGGCGCTGCCTGTGCGAGAGTGTATTCGTGAGGTGTGAGTGTGTGTATGAGTGAGATGTATAAGTGGTGTGAGGTATTTGTGGGTGAGCGTGTGTATGAGTGTTTTTCATTGACAACCAGGAGATTGTGCATCTGTGTGTGAGGTGTGAGTGTATGAATATGTGTGAGTAGCAGTGTGCAGCGTGTGGAGGAGAGGATGAGGTGTGTGTCTGTGTGTGCTCACCTTTTGTGTGATGGGCCCTGGGGATGAAGCCACCCCGAGGGGGTAACGCCTGCACAACTAGAGGATGGGTAGGGTAGGAGGTCGGGGCTCAGGCTGGAGAGTGAGGGGCCAGGACCTCACACAGGACCTCAGGGGCTCTGCACAGGGTGCCCCGAAAGGGAATGCCATTATTGGCTTTTGTCAGATTTAGGAATTGAGGTCAAAGAGGTTACGCAACCTGCCCACAGTCTCACAGTGTTAAACCTGTTTGCAAACCCAGTCCGTCCGACTCCCAAGCTGCTTGGCACACATTTTTCTCCAGCACCAAAAAGCCAGCAGAGCTGGCTAACCTTCCCAGACATTCCCTCAGGCTCAGGCCCACAGGATGCAGGGTCCTCTCTCTCCCTGTCCCGGGCCCCAGTGTAGACACCCAGTGTACTAATGTTCCCATATAGGTGTCTATATGCCTCTAAACCATCCTCTTAAAGTCATCTGTCACTTCTCCCTACTTCTTCCCCATGCCCTCTCTTGTTTGCTCTGTAATGTCGAAAATCGCAGAGCCAATAGACAGGGAGACTCTGGTGGGGCAGGATTCCCATCATCGGCTCTCTGAGGGGGCAGGCATGTCCCTCCCAGGGGCCTAACAAGCCCCAGGAGTTGGCAGGGGGTCCATGCAGGGAGCAAGTGTCTGGTGCACGCTGGCTCCAAACAAGGCACTACCCCGGGGGAATCCCAGGAGGTCAGTACTAATGTTCCCATTTTACAGATGGGAAAATGGAACCCCGGGGAGCTATAGTTATGGGCCCAGGTCTATCTGTGCTCATCCCACTAAGGCATGTTGAGATGGTGAGTTTCCTGTCACTCATGGTGTGACAACCACGTCTCAAGAAGCAAGTAGTCTCGGCCTTTGGGATTCCATCCAGTCTCCAGTTTCTGAAATTCTTGGTGCCTCCCTCCCCTGGGACAATTCCTATTCAGGCTGTGGAGTGGGGTGGGGAATGTGGAGAGAGTGGTGACAGGGTGCTGAACTGGGCACCTAGCCCTGGACCCAGCTGGAGGAGCCCAGGGAGGGGGAGCCAGGCAGGAGTGGCCCTGCATGGTGGTGGCATCATAGCTCTGGGGCACACACACCTGGACTCATGTCCGGGCTCAGCCACTCCAGGTCTGAGACCTTCACTGTTCGGAGCCCTAGTTTGCTCATCAATTGGGCCTAGAGCAGCTCTCCTGCCTGTGTGTGTGTTGTGGGGGTGGGGTGCATCACCCAGGTGAGTGCCTGGTGTCGACTCAGCGGTGAGGCAGGAGGAGATGCAGAGGCAGCACAGGCCAGGAGGCCAGCAGGCAGGGTAGCGGGGAGGAGAGGCTGTCACTGGGGTGGGCTGGCTGCCAGGTGCCAGGAAGCTGATGTTGCTGGTACAGGAAGGGTCATTGCTCTATTGCTTCCTGTGAGACACTGACAAAGGGAAAAGAGTGTGTGTGTGTGTGTGTGTGTGTGTGTGTGTGTGTGTGTGTGTGTCTTCATTGAATGACCAGGGCACCCAATTGTCTCTGGACTTATCCTGAGATGTACCAGCCCCAGGACTGTGGTTGGGACGCTGAGTCCCCGCTAGGGGCAGAGGAGCCAGGCCAAGGCAGAAGGGCCCAGAGTCAAACCCCAGTGTCCTGAAGAGCAGGTCCATGTGCGCAGCCCCTTACAGTTTCCCGACCAGTTGGGCTTTAGGTTCTCACTGCCTGGGTCCAAATTCTGTCTCTGCCGCTTTTCAGTGTGTTCTTGGGCAAGTTACTGAATGCTCTGGGCCTCAGTGATCTCATCTGTAAAATGGGCAGCTCCACCACAATAGCCCAATAGCCTTTCACCAGGCTGCAGTGAGCACTCGGTGAGTTAATGTGCGGAAGGGGCCTAGGACAGTGCCTGACAGGCACTGAGAAGTCCTCAGCCTGATGGTAACTAGTATTATTATTTTCTCAGGGCCACAGGGCTTAATGTAAGGACGTGGGCTATGCATACTCCGTACATGACTTCCTTCCTCCCGCTCTGCCTGCCGCCCGCCCCCATCCCCCTGGCCCTGGGTGCGGGGAGGACAGCCAGGCGGACAAGGCAGGCTGCGCACAGCGTCCCCTTGGTTCTCTTGCAGTCCTGCCCCCAGCGCACAGCAGCCTGTTCAACCTGAAGACCATGGTGGAAGCCATCACGAGGAAAAATGCCATCCTGTCCTTTGTGGGCTACGGCTGCTACTGCGGGCTGGGGGGGCGTGGCCTGCCCATGGATGAAGTAGACTGGTAGGTTCCAGAATGCCAGGGCGGCTGTCAGAACCGGGCGGGGCAGAGGAGGTCAGACTGGTCTCTATCTTCGAGAGGCGGGAGAGGCCCGTTCCCCAAACGATGAGGCTTGTTCGATGGGTTAGTGACGATGAGCTGCCTTTGACCCGTGTCCGCTCCAACCATGGCGGACACACTCTATTGTCCATCTCAAAGGTCTCGAGCCTGGAGGCATTTGAACTCCCACTCTTGCCAGGAAGGAACCTTTGACATCCCCCAAACACACCCTGATGCTTGACCAAGGCAAGGCCTGTGACCCCTGCCACCATCACATTGCAGGCTCTGAAGGTCAGGGCTGTGTGTGCTTCCTCCATCCCTCAGGGAGTCCTGGAAATCATGGCTTGTCTTCCACTCCTGTCTCCCAAAAAGCAGCCAGCACCAAGTCTGGTATCCCCGGGAACTTAATAAATGCATGTGGATTGATGGTTTTCCCTCCACCAGAGGGGATAGGAACAGCCACCCCACATTTGCTTCCTGTCCCCCACCCCCCACTCCCCACTCAAGCCTTCAGACCTTGGTTCTTCCTGGGCACCATGCACAGCCAGGGATGGCCTCTGCATGTAGTCAGTGTATAACCCTAACCCTCCCTCCCACCTGACCACGTTGCTGGACCACCTGGCCCTTCCGGAAGCTGCAACCAGGGCTCCCGGGGGGGAAGCTGGAGCCCTGGGCACAGACCAAGAGGCATAGTCATGGAC
>NW_006298676.1:183092-184663 GCF_000327345.1 Myotis davidii | reverse complement strand
TCTCCCCAAGAGCAGCCAGCACCAAGTCTGGTATCCCCGGGAGCTTAATAAATGCATGTGGACTAATCGTTTTCCCTCCACCAGAGGGGATAGGAACAGCCACCCCACATTTGCTTCCTGTCCTCCACCCCCCACCCCCCACTCAAGCCTTCAGACCTTGGTTCTTCCTGGGCACCATGCACAGCCAGGGATGGCCTCTGCATGTAGTCAGTGTATAACCCTAACCTCCCTCCCACCTGACCACGTAGCTGGACCACATGGCCCTTCTGGAAGCTGCAGCCAGGGCTCCTGGGGGGAAGCTGGAGCCCTGGGCACAGACCAAGAGGCATAATCATGGACCAGAACCTGGGGCACTGGCCTGCTTGGCCTGGCTGTGTGACCTCAGGAAAGTAACTACCCCTCTCTGGGCCTCAGTCTGAAGGTCTGACCAGTGAGGGAATGGGACAGATGAGCAGGGTCTCTGCTGGTAGGAGATGGGCCTAGCCTGGCTATGCGGGCCTGTTCTCCTCTCCCCGCCCCTAGGTGCTGCCATGCCCATGACTGCTGCTACCAGAAGCTCTTTGACCAGGGCTGCCACACCTACGTGGACCATTATGAGTACAGCATCGAGAATAATACTACGATTGTCTGCAGTGAGTCCCTCCCCCGACATCTGCCCCAGCCTGTGCTGGGGCCCTGTGCAGGGCTGCCAGATGAAATACAGGACGCCCAGTTAAATTTGAAGTTCAGATAAACAACGAAAAATGTTTACGCGGAAGTATATCGTCAACATTTCATGGGATACACTTATGCTAAAAATTTAATATTAGCATAACGCCAATTAGTGTTAGTATAGAATTTAAGAATTAGCATAAGTATGTCCCATGCAAAACTTGGGATATACTTATACTGAAAATATTTGTTTGTCTGAAATGCAAATTAACCAGGCCTCTTGTTTTGTTGTTTGTTCAATCTAACAACCCTCGCCGTGGCTCTGGCACGTCTCCCTGGTATGTTCTGATCCCCGAGCCTGACGTGGTCCCCATTTCTCTCGTCCTGGAGATTCCTCAGCTCTGTAGATTCTGATTCAGTGGGTCTGGGTGGGGCCCAGGAATCTCTTAGGTGATTGCGAGACTTTATGACACTGGCCTGGAAGCCGGGGGTTGGGGGTTTAAAGCCGGGCCCTGGCCCTGTAGCCCTGGGCAGGGCCCCTTCCCTACCTGGCTTCAGTCCCCCCATGGGTACATGAGGGGGTTGGTTCTCTTTCAGTTCTGTCACTGGGACCCCACCAGAAGGTGGCGCCATCCCAGGACCCTCAGAGTTTCCAGGTTTCAAGCTATTGGAGTCAGGCCCGGTGGAGTTTCCTCCTTTACCGGGACTCCTCATGGTCTTCCCCCAATGGGTGCAGTATCCAAGCTAATGGCCCAGGTGTCCCTGCCCTGCCTCCCCTATGCGCCCCTCCCTGGGGCAGCAGCTGCCCCCAATCCAGTGCTGTGGGCAGCCTGAGCTCCCTTTGTCTCCTTTCTTAACCGGGCTCTGCTCCTTGTCCCTCACTAACAGCTCACCAGCAACCCCAGCTTGGCAAAGAAGCT
>NW_006298676.1:179820-183059 GCF_000327345.1 Myotis davidii | reverse complement strand
TGGGCCTCCTATGCTGCTGTTCAAACATGGGGCCGAGGGGCTGGCTTGAAAGAGGGGGTGTCCTTCAATTTAAACCCCAAGCAGTGGTTTTCATGGTAACCTCTGGGGATTCCTGGGGCAGGGGGAATAGCTGCGGTGAGAGGTGATGGCGGGGGGCGGTGAGGGGTGGGGGGGGTCCCTGAAGGGGCCAGCTGGCTCTTTAATGTATATTACAGTTTAAGAGGCTTCTCTTTCAGCTGTTTGATGTATTAGCCTTCGGCAAAGAGTTTCATTTAAGAGAAAGGATTCTGTTGATGGGAAGGTTGAAATATTTGCAAACCATTGGCTAGTGGGTGATTCCCTGAGGGTGTTTCACCAACCTGGGGCATCGGCATCCCCATGGCACTTGTCAGAAACGCAGATTATCAGGCCCTGCCTGACCTACTGAGTCCGAAGCTCTAGGGGTGGGGCTGGGCCGTGTGTTTTCACAAGCCTGCCAGCTGGCTCGCACGCACACCTCAGGCTGGGAATTGCTGGGGTAAATGATTTCTGGAGGCTAATATTAATAACAGCAGCAGCGGTCACCATGCATTAGGCATTTGCTCTGTGGGAGGAAGTGCTTTCCTCATTGGATCCTTAGCACGAACGCCCTCCAGTGTGGGTGTCCACAATTCTGTGATGGGAGAGAATTCCTGACACTGGAGTTCTCGTCCCAGCTCTGCCTTGAGTTTGTTGGTGACTTAGGTAAACCCATCCCCCTCCGAGCCTCCGTTTCCCAACGATGCAACGACATGTTGGCCTTGTGTGGCTCTCCGAGGTTAGCATGCACACAAGCCACCTGGAGGGCTGTTAATGCAGGCTGCCCAGCCCAGCGCTTCGGAGCTCACAGGCCTGGGGTGGGCCTGCAGGGGGTGCTGGTGCAGCTGGCCCCGGACCACTGGACCCTCAGAGTGCATGCACTCCCCTCCCCATAGGAGATCGCAACCAGACGGACTGCGACAGGCAGACCTGCGAGTGCGACAAGAGCGTGGCTCTGTGCTTCCAGAGGCAGACGTACAATGAGAAGCATCGCAACTACCTCAACATCTACTGCCAGGGCACCACGCCCAACTGCAGCATCTACGAGCAGCCCAAGAAGGAGACCTGTAGCCCCGCCTCCTCGCCACCCCCTGCACTGCCCTAGTGCCCTCTGGGGGCTGACAGAGAAGAAGGGTGGCAGTTCCTGCTCTGGGGACCAGGCACATGGAGCAGGCAGAGGTGGGGGTGGACCTGGAGCCTACGGGCTACCCTGCCACCTTCTCCCTGGAGCCCTCCAGCAAGGCTGGTCCCCAGAGGACTCAGGAAGGCCTGGGCCCTGACTGTGGCCACCGGGGTCCTCCAGCTCAGGACTGGGAATGTCTGTGTCCTGCTGTTTGGTCCTGGACTTGGCAGGGAACGTGTGGCTTGTTGGGGTCACTCCTGAGTGTGGAAGATGAGACCTGAGAGAGAGGCCCCAGGCCCCCAGGTCTCTGACAAACACAGGAGAAGGCAGGGCCCAGCCCTCAGCCTCTCCCCCTGCACCTCCCCTCATGCAGCAGCCAGGCCAGTGGGTGGAAAGACCTTAGGCCTGGGGAGGAAAGGCTGAGGGCTGGGACCCCCTTGGGTGAAAAGGGAAACAAAGGCCCAGGCAGGAGGCTGAGGAGAAGATTCAGGGAGGCCGGGAGGGAGCAGCCTGGGGAGGAGGAAAGGGTGGGGAGAAGGGGAGAGAGGGGTGAGGGTCAGATGTCTAGACCAGAGGTGTGGAGCTGGGTTGAAGAGTCTGAAGGTGGAGAGGAGGAGTGAGGGTCACATTTTTTGAGGAAGGGGCTCCTGCAATCCAGAGGTTCTCTCCTTCCTTACGACTCCTTTCAGCTTAGTGAGATCTTTTATGCTAAGGTTTGTGGACAGGGCTACACTTGCTTTACATTGGAGCTGCCATTGCCAAAGGTGTTTTCCTTGGCCAATCTTTAGTCAGGCTCCTGAGACCTCTTACCAACCTTTGGGTTTCCATGTCCATCTCAGAGATCACCTACCTGTAGCAAGAATCCTGCCTTGTCATTTTAGCAAGAATCCCCACCCACCATCAATGTCTGACCAGATTCCACATCCTCCATCGTCTGATCTGGCCTGCCCTCAGCAAGAATCCTATTAGGTCAGTGTAGCAAGAATTATCTTACCCTCTTAGCAATTGTCCATCCCCCAACCCACCTCCGGCTCCTCTAAATCCCCACTTAAGAAAAATGTGGCTTTTTGATAGTTGTATTAAGAATGCAGCCCAGTGCTATACTGCCCCCTGTTGGAATAGTCTTGAATAAAATCTGTTTCTACCACTGAACCGACTGCCCAGCATCTGGTTTTCTAAGGGCCATGGCACCGTGACTCGGGTGATACCCGAGTCATCATTGGACCCCAGGCATCTCCGCCAGGACCCCGAGTGTGCACCTTGGAAGCCTGTGTCTGGTGCATCAGGGTCCGTTGATGAGTCCAGCTCCTGAGCCAGGGCTGGGGATCAGTGCCTGCTGCCGTGTGGTGAGGTGAGGCTTTGATTCCTAAGGTTCGAGTTTCTCCCTGAAGCTGGTTAGAATTCCAGGCTGATGTGTCTGAAAAGTGCCTGCTGGGCCGGAAGTCATCCTTCCAGACTCTTCCTTTTGAGGAGGGAGGCATTCCCTGACTCTCAAGGCTGGACATTTCCCCCTGGCTCTTTGGAAAGCGTCTCTGTTCTCCCTAGTTGATCCTGCTCCTCCCAAAGGAACTTCCTAGTCAACTGAAACCCCACTTCTCAAATCCCTGCTGAATTTGGAACTTCGCTGGCTTCTTTGGGGAAAGCTCCCATTCAAAATAACTTCGAGATAAACAAGCACTTACATACATTCAGTATTCCTAAAATACTCAAAAATATAGAAACTAACCCAAATATTTTTACGCCCGTGTTCAAAGATTTGAGCAAGTCTTTGGTAAATAAGACCAGTTTAATATCACTGGTTTAACAAAAGCAGCCATGTCTTCGGAGTTATCAGCAGTAAAGTATAATATGAGCATACACTTTATTCTACTCAGGTTTACTAGTTAAATAGGATAACATCATATCTACTAGATGCTTTCAATTACAAATATTATAAATTCAATGTAAGAACAAGTGCACAAGTAAAGATACAGCAAGAATGAATTCTTTGGCCCTAACCGGTTTGGCTCAGTAGATAGAGCGTCAGCCTGTGGACTGAAGGGTCCCAGGTTCGATTCTG
>NW_006298676.1:178856-179690 GCF_000327345.1 Myotis davidii | reverse complement strand
CCCAGGTTCGATTCCGGTCAAGGGCATGTACCTGGGTTGCGGGCACATCCCCAGTGGGAGGTGTACAGGAGGCAGCTGGTCAATGTTTCTCTCTCATCGATATTTCTAACCCTCTATCCCTCTCCCTTCCTCTTTGTAAAAAATCAATAAAATATATATTTTTTTAAAAAGAATGAATTCTTTGATTCTACTACTTCATGTAGACCAAACACCACAGTAAACCAAGAAACCCATGTCTTTAAGTTTTTTAGGATTTGGCTTTTATGATACTTGCCTAACATGCATGGACTATAAAAACAGTTAGCAGGGGAATAACCTGAGATGAGGCTAGCTTTGTTTAATGTTGTAAGATGTCCGCCTAAAAACAGTTTCCAAAATCTTTTTAGTAACTTGTAACCTCAGAGTTATGTAAAATGAAATTAAGGGATCAGCATACATTAAATATATAGATCATTTCTAAGTAAGTTAAACTACTGAATATGAATTACCAAGCATAAGTTTAAGCTTATATCCTTTTGGCTTCTTTTTATATGGGATAGAGAAATATATTTGGGTCTCTTAATAAACATAATCTATCCACTGAGCCAAACCGGTTAGGGCTTCCAAAATCTTTTTAGTAAAATGAGTATGTAAAATGAAATTAAGGGATCAGCAGACATTAAATATATAGATCATTTCTAAGTAAGTTAAACTATTGAATATGAATTACCAAGCATAAGTTTAAGCTTACATACATTTGGCTTCTTTTTATATGGGATAGAGAAATACATTTGGGTCTCTTAATAAACATAAAAAGTTATATTAGAGAAAATTGTGAGATGGTATATTTATAAG
>NW_006298676.1:177661-177944 GCF_000327345.1 Myotis davidii | reverse complement strand
GATTTATGAAAGTTAAAGATATGGCGTTCCTTTGACCCAAGAGCAATGCTGCTTCTGGGAATCTCTCCAAGTAAAATAAAGCCACCAGTCCAAAAGATGTATGAGCCACGATGTTTATTATGGGATTGTTTATAATAGAAAAACAAGCCCTGGCCAGTGTGGCTCAGTTGGTTGAGCATTTTCCCATGCACCAAAAGGTCACTTGTGGGTTCCATTCCCAGTCAGGGCACATACCTAGGTTGTGTTTCAATCCCAGGTCAGGGTGCGTACAGATAGATGTTTC
>NW_006298676.1:167607-177548 GCF_000327345.1 Myotis davidii | reverse complement strand
TAAACAAATCCTTGCCTAAGGATTAAAAAAATGCGTGAAATTCATGTAAATTTGTCAATGACCTTGCTGTCCATATGTCCTGGTACAATGTTATCAGTCATGATTCCAGTTATTATCTGAATGTGTTGCATTTTACAGAGACAACCACATTTCCTTGTCAATTGGATTATAATACATCCTCATCAGATCTTTAAGCATGGCCAGCTTAAGCCTTTTGTCATTTGCAGATAATTATTGTTTTTCTCTGATGCTTTCCTGGAAGCTCTTGCAATCAGCTGGTAGCCAAAATACTTAGTCTTCATCCGAAAGGACTATTCTGAGGCCCAAGGAAAGGACTATGACAGGTACTCTGAGGAACAAGCTTCTGATGACATTGGCCAACTTTGAGATCATACCAGTGGACTGGGTAAGGATGTGAGGACTAGCAGAGAAGCTGATGGGCTCATAAAGCTGCTAACCCAAGATCAAGCCAACACGAATGAATTACGTGGGACTGCATTAACCAATGATGGATGACTGCAGTTTTGTTTGGAACCTTTCTGCTTCTTTATTTAATGTTTTATTTTTTTGGATTTAAGGAACTCCTTTCCCTCTCATATTAAGTTACCTATAACTCAGGACCATTTAGTAGAGTATACTTCCATAAGCAGAAATGAAACACTTATCTTTTCTCCCTAAATGACCCTTCCAGAATTTGAAAACCCTTATTGCGTATTCTTATTTCCATGACAACATAAAAATTTGCATAAGTGCAATAAGAATCTGCTTCCTTATAGCAAAACGTAATTGGAGACATTGGATCCATTATCAAGGTTTGACTGGAATATCCTATTTGAGAGCAATGTGTACAGAGGCTATGATTTAAATAACTGGAGATGACTGTAGGGAGCCAATGCTTGCAAAACCCTCTAGGAAAAACCAGCCCGGTACCTGTAAAGATGAGTAAGGAAGCCAGTCCCTGGCAGACCCAGGAGAAAGGATGTCTTGGTGGCCTCGAGAGTAGAGGACTTCACCCATAGCTATAGGGGCTGCTAGAAAAATCTGGTGGTGAGTCCCTGGCTTCACTTCCTAGCCTTGTCAGGCTTTTAAAAATCTAGTCAGATTCGTCATGAAAGGTTTCAGCAACACAAACTCAAAAAGGCCTACATGGTCAATTACCATTCTTGCCACCCTTCTGTGAATAATCTAAAGAGATCAGACTTATTTTGTAAACACTAATCAAAAAAATAAAAGGGAGGGATTTCCCTAGCCAATTTGGCTCAGTAGAGTGTCGGCCTGCCAATTGAAGGGTCCCGGGTTTGATTCTGGTCAAGGGCACATGCCTGGGTTGCGGGCTCGATCCCCAGTAGGGGCATGCAGGAGGCAGCTGATCAATGATTCTCTCTCATCATTGATGCTTCCGTCTTTTTCTCCCTCTACCTTCCTCTCTGAAATCAATAAAAAAATATTTGTTTTTAAAGAGGGAGGGATTACTGTAGAGATACACAGCACAACCTCATGGCTATTAAATCATAGTCATGTTCATTGTCCTTGAGCTAGTTTTTTGCCTCTGGGTTAAACTACATTTTCCATTCTAGCTTGTTATCCACCTGTACAGGCAGGAGTGTGCCCTGGATCCTGCCATTTTGTACCTTTGTCTATTCTTCTGGTTTCCTTCAAGATCTGGTTACAACTCTCCATAAGAACATTTCCAGTTTTCCTCCCCTCTTCCTGACTTGGAGTCAGAGAGAAGTAAAACCCGACTGCCCAGATCCTCGCTGGGACGATCTGAAGCTGGATGCTCCATGCCCTGACTTTGACACTGAGGACTGTGCCACCATCAAAGACATTCAAACGGCAAACCACTGGAGCGCCACTGCCGGCCTCACTTCATCCGCAAAGATGCTTCAAGCCAACATCTGGAACGCGCACGGGGCTGCCCTCTGGACTCAGAAACTGGGTTTTGTTGGTTCGAACCATTACCTTTGTTTTTCTTCTGTTTCCACAGAAATCCCCTCATTTAAATGGTGGTGGGTCATACCACCCAGCAAATACCCTCTGCGACCACATCTCGGCAGGTGGCCCCATGGTCACTGAACAAAGTGCCCAGCAGAGATGGACCGTTCAGAAGAGGGACTGGCAGACTCTCCCGGACCCCACGTGAGCCGGGCCCCTCTGGGATGTCTTCCCAACCAGGCCTCGACCTTTGGGTTCCGGTGTCCATCTTTGCATCCGCCCGGTTTTAGCAACCACCCTGCTATGTCAGTTTAGTGAGACTCCCCACCCACCCTCAGGATCTGAGCAAATTCCTCGCCCTCCAGCCTCCAATCCTCCGGGTGCTATCTGACCATCCTGGCCCAAGACTCCTGCTAGGTCAGTTTAGCAATATCTCCCCACCCGCTCAGCCATTTTCTACCCACCGACCAGACCCTGCTCCTTAGCTATAGGTACCCACTTTTCTTTCTGCTTTTCAGAGTTAAGCCCCACTGAGGTCTCTTTCCTCCCCATTGCAATCATTCTAGAATAAAATCTGTGTTTACCACTTTAACTTCTGTCCAGCTCTGTTTTGCTGCCACACCATCTCGGCCCAGACCTCCACCACTCTTCTCCACTCCCTGGGAACCACTGCTCCTCCCCTCCAGCCCTCCAGGGAGGGCTGCCAACACTTCTCTAGAACTTGGGTGGCACCTAGTGGTAATGATCGGTCACCACAGCGGGGTGCTCCATCCTCTGCCCTTCTGCTTCTGGAAGGAGACCCTGCTCCAGATCAGCAAAGCCCAGCAAAGCATAGGAGAGGATGAGCACTTCCAACCTCCACCATCGTATCGCTGCCACTAACACCTCCTCCTGAAGAACAGACGGGTGCCCCCCTGGCTCTGCCACTTAAGGGCCACGTGGTCCCGGGCACCTCACTTTACACACACCCCAGTCTCAGTTCCCCTCTTCTATAAACTGTGGATAATGATGAAGAGCACATCCTGGATTTGCAGCCACAGGTGAGAGCAGCTCCTAGCACAGGGCCTGGCGTGGAGAATGGAAAGGGTTAGCGCCGGCCACTGGCGTGTTGGACCAAAGGTCCCAGGGCCCGACTGGCACACAGCCATAGGCGGAAGGACGGAGGAGCTGATGGAACTTTCATGGGGACATTCTCTCCAAACGGGAACCTGGCAGAAGCCAAGCTGTGTTTTAACCAGAAAATCGGGGTGTGAGGGAGAGAGGGGGAAAAGAAGAGGAAGGTTCTGTGCACACTTGTTGTCCCAAACCCACAGCCAGGCACCTGGAGCCTGCCTAGCCCTGGTCTCGGCTGGGCTGGGAGCCCCCACTCCTCACGCTCAGGACTGACCATGAATGCAGACTGGCAGCCCTTCCCTCCCCTCTCCCTCACTCCCACCTCCCAGGTTGGCACAGCTGTGCTGACTGTCAGCTTCCCCAGCTGACACCACCAACTGTGACAACAGCCAAAGCTGGGCATCGGCCGCAGGGTGTACAGTACAAAGGCACAGGCCCATGGCCCTGCCACGGCCGCCTGCTGGAACACCCACGCTCAGCCAGGGCAGGCGGCCCAGGGTCTCAGATGTAGGGCCCAGGAAGCAGGGTGGGATTTACTGAGCTTACTGTATGCCAAGCACCCTGCTCAGGCTGTGTGTGTGGCGGCTCCTTTAACCCTCTAGCAACCCTATGAATAGCTTTGTTAATGAAAGGAGGAAACTGAGGCCCAGAGAAGCCCAAGGTCCTGCAGGCTTTGAACCCTGACTCCCAGAGCTTAGCCTCGGAGAGCATCCAGTAAGCCCTCTCATAGGGAAACGAGGTTTAGACTCAGAACACAGGGCTCCCATTCCAGCCCCACTGCCCTCGAGGAGCCTGTTTTTATCTGCAAACAGGGATGTTCACAGATCCTAGGATCTGGCTGATGGTCAAGGACAATCGTCATGAGGAACTTGAGGCCCGGAAAGAGGAGGGGCTTGTGCAGTCTCTCTCACCCAAGCCTCCTTCCCCGAGGCCTGGGCGCCTCTCCACCTCTCTCTCCCTCGCTCCCTCCTGGCCTTTGCTCAGGCTGTTCCCTCTGCCCGGAGCACGCTCCCCTCCTCTCTGCCTTGCCTGGTTGACTCCCACTTAATCTTTCCCGGACCAGAATCCTTGGCGGACCAGCAGGTCTGGATGGATGGCTCCAGGTGTGCCTGCATCCTCCCCCGACTCCTCCCAGTCCTGTTATTTCCTGTTTACCTGTCTCCACCTGGGCTGTGAGCTGCAGGCGGAGGAGACCTTTCCTACTCCCACCAAATCTATGGTGCCCAACCCAGAGTCAGCACACTGGATATTTGTGCAGTAGTTGTATGCATGGATGAACGAAGCCGCACAATTCAGTGGCTTAGCCAGAACCAGGGCATGTTTAAGCCCTTGGAGCAGCCCCCTGGGTTACACTGCCTCACCCTCCTCTCTCCAAGACTGGATTCCCTCTGGGACAAGCCCGTGCAGGAGAATCCCAGGGCGGGAGCGTCAGTGCTGGGCTCAGGTCCCCTGCTCTGCCACACGCCAGCTGTGTGGCCTTGAGCCTCAGTACCCTGGGATGGTAACAGCATCTGCCTGAAGATGGCCGGGTATTCTGTGGATGAAGGGAGCCCTGGGCCTGGACAAGGTCAGTGCTCAGTACCTAGAGGCTGCTCAGTCCAGTGACAAGGCTTTGCGGACAGTCTGGACTCCCCTTCTCCCCTCTCAGCACCTGGGGCCACACTCCATCCATTCTCTTTGTTCTCACATCTGGATGTGACTCTGCTCCTTGGTGAGCTCAATAATGCCTGGCCCATCCCACAAGCCGTCAGCCATTCGCGTACTGTCCCAGAAACCCAGTCACCTCAGTCCCTGCCACCCCCAGCCCACCGCCCCCGCTAGGGCCTGCAGCCATAGACCACAGTCCCCACACCTGCTGGTCCCCACGCCCTTCACAGTTCCACAGACACCCCAGGAGTGGGAATGGGGGACAGAGGCTCTACCAGCCACACCTGACCAACACTCAGTGCACAGTCATCCTAAAGCAGTGACACCTCCCTGTGGGGCACAGCCCCCAGCAGGCCCTTGGTAGAGGGTATGATGACCTCTCCACCTCCAGGACTGACTGATGGCTTTAGCCAGACAGCAAGAATCACGGCCGGTCAAACTTTACAGAGGCTGTTGTAAAAAGACATCCACCTTCCACGTCGGTCCCCTATGAGGCAGGGCGCTCCTCCAACAGTGCCGAGTGGTGAAGGGAATGAACGTTACCGAGTCCCTGCGATGGCCGCACAGCCTCCCACCAGCCACGGGTTTGCCCACGAGGACACTGGGGCTAAAGGAGGTTGAACTGCCCAAGTTCTCACAGGGGAAAGTGGTGGGCTGCTCAGAACATTGGGCACCCTGCTCCCAGACTTCTCCGAGTGACCACAGGCCCACCTTAGCCCGGCCCTGCCCACCTCATCTCTTCCTCTCCCTCTGGGCTACCTGAACTTCCTTCACATTCTACATTCTCCCTTGACCTCATAGCATTCAATCCATACGTCAGTGCTTTTTTAAAAAAGGGAACAAAGGTCCTTGCCCTCGTGAGCTGCTATTCTAGTGAGTAGACAGACAATGAACAATGGCCGCCAGTGAATATATTTGGTGCATCAGGTGGCAGAGAAGTCTGGGAGGGCGGGACAAAGAGATGGGAAGTGATAGTGGGGAGAGAGCAGTATTAAGAAGTGTGGTCAGCATAAGCCTTAGGAAGGTTCCAGCAAAGACTCGAAGGAGGAGGGGGTGAGTCCTGTGGGAAGCGCCTTCCAGGCAGAGGGAACAGCCGGGCGGAGTCCTCAGGAGGGAGCATGCCTGGAGCCTTCAGGAGCGGCATGGAGGCCGGTGGCTCAGGTGGAGGGAGAGACAGGGAGGGTACAGGAGGTGGAGTCAAGGAGTGGTGGAAATGATCATGGGGGACTTCAGGGCATGGGAAGGATGTTGGCTCTTATCAGAAGGGGTTGGGGGGCCTTGGGAGGGGTGAGGAGAGGAGGGACAGGGTCGGATGACAGACACTGGGCTGAGGACGGTGGAGCAGAGAGAATGAGAGGAGTAGTTGTAGTAATTCAGGCACGAGGTGATGGTGGCTCAGATCAAGACCGCAGCCCTGAAGATGGTGAGAAGTGGTCAAATTCTAGATTTTTCCCTTCTCATTTTATTTTTTAATGTGTATGTTTTACTGAAGTACTTTATAAATACAGGATGCAGATGCATTTTGAAGATAGAGCCAACAGATTGGATGTGGGATGTGAGATATGAGACAAAGAATTCAGCACACAGGTTTTTGGCCTGGGGAGGGGGGCAAAGATGGAGGAGGCCCCACCTTGCTCCTCCCAGAGTCAGCGCAGCGGTGCTGAGCAGGCCTGGATACCATCACAGGCCCATGTCCTCTGCTTACAGATCAGGAGCCGAGCCCAGGAGCAGAGGACGGCCTGGGTCCCTCGCTAGAACCCCTGTCCTCCATGCCGAGCCCCTGGCCCCTCTGCCTCCTTTGTGGCAATTGGCCAGACACGTTCCGTCCTGAGCTGGACTCTGCTGTAGACAGAAACCCCCAAGGAGGGAGGTGCCTGGCTGGGGCCTGGCCCCCCTGGTTCCACACCTGCCCTTCTGCAACCACTTCGCTCATAGACCTTGAAGACCCGCTCTGATGCCATGAACCTCAAGTTTGCCTTCGGCAATTACTACAGCACATGCGGGCAGAGCAAATGGGAAGAACAGACCAACTTCCCAGGTGACCGTGGTAGTGACCATGTGAGCTGAATCAGGCAGAGCCAAGAAGCCCTCTGCAGACCACCCACCTTGGGCTTTCCTTTCTGTCTTCATACCAATGACGTATCTGACTTTGAACTTCTAATAGCTGCTATGGCTCCTAATGTTCTCCCCAGACCTGATTTTGTATGTTTGTTTTCTTTAAATCTCTGAATTCCTATTGCCTAACACTATGCATGGCCCAGAACAGGAGCTCAAGAAATGTTGGGTGACCGAGTGACCATGTCCCTCTGT
This sequence comes from Myotis davidii, assembly GCF_000327345.1. NCBI lineage: Eukaryota > Metazoa > Chordata > Mammalia > Chiroptera > Vespertilionidae > Myotis > Myotis davidii. The sequence continues at coordinate 170,543 of NW_006298676.1, read as the reverse complement.
GTGTTCCCCATCATCACATGAGCAAGGCTTTCTCCTCCCAACCTACCAGGTGAGGGGCAGGGGCCATGCCCACAATGTTTCTAGGGCCCCCGGGCACAGCACAGTGCTGGGCACCCAGGAGTCTCAGTGAATAAGACCAATTACGCAGTAAGCTATGCTGCATAGCAAGACACACCAAAACCGAGGGACTTGAAACAGCAGCCTTTATTTCGCTCACAGTTCTGCGAGTTTGCAATTCGGCCTGGGCTCAGCCGGGTGGCTGTTTGGTCTTGGCTAGATTTCCGCGTGTGTCTGTGGTCAGCTATGAGTTGGCTTTGCGGATCTTCACCGAGCATTCTCACGTGTCTGAGGACTCAGTGGAGACAACTGGGCTGATGACTCTGGTCCAGGTGGGCTCCCAGCCTCCGGCAGGCCGCCTAAGCTTTTCCTCATGGGGGAGGCAGGGATCCTGAGAGAGCCGAACGCACTAGACCTAATGCCTAGACTGGGGAACTGGTAGAACATCAGTCCCACTACATCTTATCGACCAGTGAAAGTCACAAGCCCAGTTCAGAATTCAGATTCAAGGGGTGGGAGAAACATTCTACTTTGTGATGGGAAAAGCTGAGTGTCACATTGAGGTGAGGATGCAGAGGTGAGAACACGGGTGCTGCTTTTTGATGCTCTCATGCTCTGTCTCCTGAGAGGTGATGATGGCATCAATTTTCTCTCCCCTGAGCCTTTTCAGAAGGCAGAATTCGAGCCAATGAGAGACAAGCTCCAAGTGTGCCTCAGGGTCCATGGCGTGTGTGCCAAGACCTTGCTCTGCTCACAACTAGATCTGGACTGTGGGCCCATTCCCCAAGTCTGCCCTGCATCCTGATTTGGGGTGGGGGTGGAGGGAGACTTTAGGGAAGATCCTGGGGCTTCTTCCCTCCTGGGAACCCCCTAGGGTGGGTGTTGGGGACATCTCTATGCTGTCACCTTGTTTCATTGCCTCCCACCCCTACTGCCATGGGAATGTGTCGCGGATTGTGGATGCATGTATGGTCTGTCTCCCTCCATTTTTGTCTTTGTTCTCCAGCCCTCTGGTGCTGAATGACAAAGGAGCACCCCCAGCCGGATGCTGGCGGGTGAGATGCACGGATTGGAGCCTGTTGGGATGACGGGAAACGGCTTTCCGGAAGCGATCCTAGAGCGGATGCTGACGGACATGGGTTTCCCGTGGCCCCCCTAGCACTGGAGTTTACGCCTGCCACACCGGGGCCGGCTCAGGAAGAACTGCTTGAAGTTTTTCTCGTAGGTGGGCAGGTTCTCTTTGAAGCAGTATGCAGACTGCTTGTCGCACTCGCAGGCCCGCAGCCCACAGAGGCAGCCGGCACCAGGACCAGGGGCACACTCACCTATGGAGAGACAGAGACAGAGGGTCACTGGGAGCTCCCAGCTCACTCCCGGGGTTTGGTTCTAAGGTTTGGAAAACAGAGAGCTCGCTGTAAGGGCTCAGGGGTTGAAAACTGAACAGGGAAGTCATTTGGAGTCCTTTTCCTTCGGCCCCAAGGCCTGATCACACGTGGACATGTCACAAGTACTGGCGTAGGGAACAGTCTAGAAGGAAACATGAGATGTGGGCGAGTGGGGACTGCATGGAGGGGCGCCCTGAGTTGGTGCACCTGGGCCAAGGTAATGGGACCCATTTCCTCAAAACTCATATTTCCAACACCTTGCTTGATATCTCACGTGGATCTCTCAGGCATCAACAACTTAAGACGCCCAAAGTGAATTCATACTGTAAGTGCTCCCTCCGCCCACCAAGCCTGCCTTCTCCCACACTCCGGGCTCAGTAAATGCATCACCTCCTACTCGAGCCTGAAAGCTAGCTGACAACCTTGGTCCCTCTCTTCCTCTGACTTTTCACATCTAGTCCACCAGCAAGTTCCATGGATTTCCCATGTTTAAAATGTCATGCTCTGCCTGCTTCTCTCCATTTTCTCAGCCACCACCCCAATCCCTGTCATCACCAGCTCTGCCCCCCACCCCCCATGGAAGGAAACAAGCAGGAACCTTCTTCAAATGGAGCCTGGATTAGGTCCCTTCTCCTGCTTAAAGCCCTACTGTGGGTTCCCACTATTGGGGGAAGACACCCCAAATCCTTGCCACAGACTCCATAGCAGGCTTGCCATGACCCAGCCCTTGCCAACCCCTCCGCCCTTATTGTCCCTCGCTCTGCCACTGTCACTCGTCTCCAGCACACTGGCCTCTTTACGGCACGGGTCTTGCTCTGTCTTGTCCCAGGGCCTTGCTACTCGTGGTCCTCTTTGTCTAAAACAGCTCTTTCCAGGATCTTCAGGCGGCTAGATCCATCCCCATCCTTTGGGTTTTGGTCAAATTTGCCCTCGTCAGAGAGCCTCTCCAGGACCACCCGACCTGAGGCTCTCTCCAGCCACTCTCCCTCACATCCCTGCTTATTTCACTGGCTGTATTTTCATAACTCGTACTTCTCTTATTTATTTACTTGCTTGTGTCTGCCTCTCCTGTGTGCTCTGTGAGACTGGGACTTTGTCTGTCCTGTCCACTACAGTGTCCCCGGCATGCAGAATCAATGCTGGCACACACTAGGTCCTCAACAAACAGTTGTTGACTAAATGAATGAAGCCCCCATGGGCCTTTGGGGTCAAGTGTCTGCCCTTTGGCTGAATTCACCACTAGATGGGGATCATAGCATTCAATCCATACGTCAGTGCTCTGTGCTGTGTGTGTGTGTGTGTGAGAGAGAGAGAGTGTGTGTGTGTGTGTGTGTGTGTGTGAGAGAGAGAGAGAGAGAGAGAGAGAAAAAGAGAGAGAGAGAGAGAGAAGGGGAGGAGTAAGGCACAGCTTTCTCTTTCTAGATAACTCCACCCACTTCTACTGTCTCTTTTAAGGGAAAAATGGAACTGTGAAATACACTTCCACAAATGAGA
>NW_006298676.1:157367-167578 GCF_000327345.1 Myotis davidii | reverse complement strand
CCAGGCGGCCTGCCAGGCCTCTAGTGCCTGCACCAGGCCTCTGCCCGGTCCCTGAGGCCTCTCCCTGGGCTCTTGCTCAGTCTCGGGGCTTTAAGTACCATCTGAGCACTGACGACTCTCCTGCTCTCACACCAGCCCAGAGGGCTCCCTTGAGCTCTAGACTCCAATACGCTCGTGTCCACTCGACGTGCCTCTTGGTGTCTGACATGCATCTCGAACCCCACATGGCTCATGACAAGCTCAGCTGTGTCTCTGTGGTCCGCTCTCCCCCCATCTGCACACGCCCAGAAGATGACACTGTTCTCCACGGCTGCTCAGGCCGAGGACCTCGGTTCAGCCTCTTTCCTTCCCGCCCCACGTCCAACCCATCAGCAGGTCCTGTCGATTTGCCTCCAAAACACACCCGGCACCTGACACTTCTCCTCACCTCCACGTCGTCACCCTGACCCAAGCTGTGGCGACTCTCTAGTGCTACTGAAACAGTCCATGAACTGTTCCCCCTCTTCTCCCCTTGCTCCCCAACTTCTCTGCCGTGGCCACAGCGATCTTTCTAAAGCAAAGTTATGCAGATCACTCCCTGCCTCAAAGGATCCAACATCTTCCCCTTAAGTGGAAGGTCAGCTCCCTGCCCTGACCCCACGCCTCATCTCCCCTCCTTCCTGTCTCCTCTGCTCCCACCACGCTGGCCAAAGGCCACCCCCTTAGAGAGGCCCTCCTCAGCCGCCTAAAGTAGCCATCCCTCCCTCCCCCTGCCTTCGTCATTCTTTACCTTGTTGCCTTGTTTCAGAGGCTTCGTAGCACTTGTCACTACCTGAATGTACCTTTACTTTGGACTATTTTATGATCTGTCTCCCTCCTTAAAGGCCAATTCTTTCCGGGCAGGGAGCTTTTCCTATCATTGCGGACCTCAGCCCTGAGCATGTGTAAACACGCCATCACTACCTGCTGCTGCCTCACTGGCTGGACATATACCACCGGTGGGGCAGCAAAAGGAGCCCCATCCCAGGGACAGGAAGCCAGGTTCTCGGTGCTCACCTGCTGCCCGCATGCTCTGAGGTCTCAGGGGCTTCTCTCCAAGCCTGCTCCTCAGCTTTCAAACGGGGCTAAGGAGACCTGCATAGACTAATGCTTTTCATTCATCCACTCATCGAACACACCGGGATTGATTTTCTACCATGAGTGCAGCCTTTGTCTAGGACCTGGGGGTACAGGTCTGAGTGAGCAGACCCCACCGTGCACAGCTCCAGGGGCATCCTTCTCTGTGGACTCGGAGAATGAATGTCCCCGAACAAGACACGCTTGTTCCTTGCTCTCCCAGAACTCACATTCTATTGGGGGCGGGGCGGGGGGGGGCGGAAAGTTGATGCAAAAGTAAACCAGAAAATTTCAGGAGGAGACAAATGCTAGGAGAGAAACATGGTGATGTGTCAGGGGATGGTGGTGTGGTGAGGAATGAACTCAGTAGTAAAGGAGGAAGACCTCTGCAAACAACACATCCAATGGCTACCAAGTTCACCCGTCCCCCGTCCCCCGTTGGCAGAGGGAGAAGTCCCCTGGCTGCAACTGGTCTCTGGTCTCTGCCTCCCACGGCCAGGTTCCTCCTTGCACAACATATGCATGCATGTGTGGGTGACGGGGGGCTGTCACCGGGGCTGATCTTACAGTCCCTTGCAAATGCCAGGTGCTTATGTAAGCCTGCTCAAAGGAGGGATAGGCGCCTCCCCGGTTGCCGAGAGCAGCCTTCCTCAAGGGGCAAATTAGCCCTAGGGCTGGGGTTGCAGGCCTATCTCGGCGCTGATCTCCCAGTGACATTTCCAGGCATGGACAGAGCAAGTTGTTTTTCTCCTTTCCCTCCCCTGCTCTCCAACTGCATCCCAGAGCAGCCACTGGTTGCTAAGCAACCTGGGACTGGGCTTGGGGGCAGGATTTCAGAACCGGAGGCTGGGGAGGCGATTAACCCTTGTAGGGCAGCTCTTGAACTGCAGTGTAACCGGGGTTGGGCGCGGGTGCTTTTATTCTATAGAGGGTTCATGGCTTTAGCTCAAGGAGACGCTTCAAAGAAGTCTCTCAATAGTAATAGAGAAAACCCCACAGAGTAAAGGGGAAAAGAAAACTGAGATAAAAAAGCAATCTCAACTTCTAACAGGAAGGGCACCTACTGTGGGCCAGAGCCTTTAGTTGGGTCACTTTAGCCGCTCCTTACAGGGACCTCATGAAGTGCATATTATCATCTCCATTTCACAGATGGTAAAGGCCCAGGTGGTTTTGCAATTATCCAGCCAGAAGGGGTGAACTGAGATTCGGACCCAGCTCTTCCTCTTAGCACAGCACACAGAGCTGGAACAGAAAGATCTGGGGCAGCGGCCTTTCTTTGCCCCCTGGGCCAGGGCCGAGCATCCTGATGAGTGTGCTGCAGACAGCAAGACGCATTTGTGTGGCCTCCAATCAAGTGCACCCATCACCCTCCCAATAGCCCCCTGCCACTGGGAAGGGCAGTGTGAGGCAGGAGCACCAGCTCTGGGGTCAGGGGACCTGGGTCCAAAGCCCAACTTTTCTTTCCCTGGCTGTGTGACCTTGGCCATCTCCCTTAACCTCTCTGAGCCTCAGGGTCCCCCTCGATAATGGGGAGAATAATGCCCACCTCAAAGGTTTGTCATGGGGGTTCCAGATGCTGTCACAGACGCTGTTGATATTATACCCATTTTATGGATGAGGAGACGGAGGCCCAGAAAACCCAGGCCAGGCAGTGTGTTCCAGAGCCTGGGAAAACTCAGGACACAGGTATCATAACCCTGCCTGTTGCCTGGATCAAGCCTTTCCTCTCTCTGGGCCTCAACCTCCCTGTCACTACTATGAAGGGTTGGTCTGGATGATCCCTAAGGGTGCCTTCAGCCCTAGAGAATACCGAGAGGGAGCAGGGCCTGAGGCTGCCTTGCTCAGCGTCCCTGGTCCCTGGCACAGTGCTGGCCCTGGGTGGGCACCCAATGGGCACTCAGTCATCACAGGGCAAGTGAATGAAGGTCCATGGGTCTCCCTTAAGGTCTCAGCACCTATAGCAGTGGTTCTCAACCTTCTGGCCCTTTAAAACAGTTCCTCATGTTGTGACCCCCAACCATAAAATTATTTTCATTGCTACTTCATAACGGTAATGTTGCTACTGTTATGAATCATCATGTAAATATCTGATATGCAGGATGGTCTTAGGCGACCCCTGTGAAAGGGCCGTTCGACTGCCAAAGGGGTCGTGACCCATTGGTTGAGAACGCTGATCTATAGCAACAGACCTGGGATTAGAACCCAGATCGCCCAGGTCACAGCCCTGTCCCAGGAATCAGGGCCTTGGCAAGGGGAGGTGGGTAAGAATGAGAGGGGGTTGGCCTGGTACTCACTGGCTGGTCAGCTGAGGAGAGGAATGCTGACATCCTGGTGGTGACAGGGAAGTGTCCCTGCCTGTTAATTCCCTGAGCAGGGCTTGTCCTCTGGGAGCCCTGATTAAGTATCAGGAGCACCTGTCCAGCTCCCAGCCCCTGCCTGCACCTCCTGCCACCACTCAGCATGTGTCCAGCAGAGGACAGTTCCGCATGCCCCCACCTGGGGCTCCAGCCTCCTTTCCCAGTCATTCCCCTCTATCTCCTCCGCCTCCTGCGGTCCTGGGCTGTGGCTCAGATCCCCACACAGGAGGCGAAGAGGGTTGTTAAGGGAGTTTCCCCAGGTGTGGAGTGCCCAGGCCGGCCCTTGTGGGCACAGCCAGCCCACCGCAGCCCAGGGCAGAGGCATGGTCTAGGCCTGGAACTGGTGTGGGGGGCGGGGGGGCAGTAGAGGGGGGGCAGGTCCTTTGTAGCTACTGACGTTCCATTTCCCTCCCAGGGCACCTTTTCCCTCTTCCTTGGTCCCTGTGCTTTATGGGACATCAGAGGAGAGGGCTCCCTGAGTACATTTTCTCTAAAACTGATGACTTTCCAAGCATTTGAGATAACACTTGACGTGACAGATGGTAAGATCAAGACGAAAAGAGGCGAGGAGAAACCAGTGAGAAGACAGACATCGAGACAGTGAGCCAGGCTGAGAAAAGAGCCAGGGGGCATCTCTGTGGTGTGCCCCTCCCTCGCCAAGCAGCTGCCAGGATCCTCCCCACCCCTGCCCTACATCCCTAGGTGGGGCCTAGAGCGGTGGGAGGAGGCAGTCAGAAACTTGGTCTGGCCTCCAGAGGGCATCAGAGGCTACAGCAAACAATACTTTGGGGGCAACCTTCTCCCGCTCAATCCTCCTCTGCCCTTGTATGAGGCCTGATCCCTTCCCCTCTCCTTGGACATGACCTTGGGGTCTCACAGAAGGGACGCTTTGCTTTAGGCCTGAGGGTGGTCATGGCCAGACAGCTCCTACACAGGAAGTCTCCTTGAGCTCACATGGAAAAAAGTGGGTTTTCTCGCCATTGACCATGTGCCTGGGGACAGGTGCTATGGAGGCCCAGAAGCAGACGGAACTGAAGTCGGCCCTCCCAAGGCAGCGGCCTGAGCTCTCAGCCCACTGCGTTTCAGGTCTCACCACCGGAACCAGGGTCCACCTTGGTGTGTCCTGAGCCAGAACTCTGGGTGGGGGCACTGAGCACACCCCGTGAGTGGGGAGATGAGGGCAAGAGAGAGAGTGGTTCCCTGACCTCAGGAGGAGAAATGAACTTGAAGACACACTCACGGCTGTGAATAAACACGCGAGGGAAAAGGGTTTCTGCTCCTCCACCAGCCAAGGAGGAGGCGAGTCGCGCACTTGCAGGGGAGGTCACACAGCGAGTGGCATTCAAAAGGGGGCTATGGCCCAGGGCTTTCAAGGTGCTGCTGTTTAGACTGAACCTGCCCTACACATATCCACGCCCCAGCAGCCCCAGAACAACCCCGGAGATATCAGAGCCACTCCCCGCGTGCTGGATACTCAGTACTTGCCCTCCTCCTTGAATGGCCTCCACCACATGTGACTTCCCTTCCCCCGACCCTCCTATGTACTTTTGTGTCGCCCATGGCACCTATCACAGTGCCTGGCATGCCAGACCCCTTACCAAGTATCTGCTTCATCAACTCACGACAGATATAAGGAGAAGGTTCGCAGCAACAACAGTTGCAAAAGCCAACATAAGCTCAAGTCAGCAACTGTTTATTGAGCACCTACTACATGCACTGGCTCCGTGCTCCCAGAGGCTGCTGGGTGTAGCTGAGGGCGGGAACAACCAGGAGAAACACAGCAAGGACTCCCAGGAAGCTCTGGTTCTCGGAATTACCAACTTGCATCTCAAAGCACGTGGGCAAGTCTCACTCCCTAAATGTTCTCTGGGTCCACGAGGAGGCAGACATTCAGGGAGGAAGGCTCAGGTTCAAAGACATTCCCCACAGGGAGGCTACTCACAGACCACGGTGCTGTTGACGATGTGGAACTGGTAGCTGCTCAACAAGGGCTGGCAGCCCAGCTGCTTCAGCTTCTCGTAGCAGCAGTCGTGGGCCAGGCAGCACCTGGGGGCCAGACCAGAGGGAGGAGGAGCTTTACCGTGGGTGGGCCCTGGAGGGGGGCAGGGTCAGCTGGAGGCCCCTGGTGCAAAGGACTCACCTGCCTCCTCCCCCGGGACAAGAAGGCGCTGAAGATAAGGAGGTAAACTAATGATAATATTAAAAATCATATGAGTAACCACTAACAATTAATGAGGTCTGTCCGGGACCTATCTCATTAGCTCCTCACACTAACCCAAGAATGTGCCATCATTGTCCCCCTTTCATAGGGGAGGAAATGAGATTCGGAGGTGGAAAATGACAGCTCTGGACTCAACTTTAGTTCTATGTCCTCATTCATTCATGTAATGATTTTTTATGAGCACCTACTATATGCCAAGCACTGTGATAGTCTCTGAGGAGGCAGGGGTCAGCAAAAACACATAATGCTTTAGTGCTTGCATTCATGGTGCTCAGAGTGATTGGGCGGGGATCGAGGGGTGGCAGAAAGGGAGAACATTCAAGTGGAGGAAATAGCTGAGGAGCAGCTCACTTCTTCAACCAGTGCATAAGGGGCAGGGATGCAGAAACCTGGGACTGGATCCAAGATGTGGAAAAGGAAGTACTTCAGTCTTCCCCTCTCCCCATCCCTGCCCACAAGCAGGGTCTTAGCCACCTGTTATCTTTGGCTAATAGTGTTATTTCTCATCTGCCTTTGAACTTGGACAAGGAGGGCACAGAGCTTCAAAGGACCCAAACAAGCAAATTCTTGTCCAAATCCTGACTTTTCCAAACTGGTCCTTGAATTCTCTCTCCTGGAATACGGAATTAGGATTGGGAGGCAGTGGGTCAGTCTTGCTACACCCATAATCCTAAAACTGGGGAGCTGAGAGAACTGAAAATGTTTCTAGAACTCTGAGCAGGACTAACTCCATAATTTGCAAGGCCTGGTGCCAAATGAAAAGTCAGGCATTTCCAGGTGGTGCAGGTCCTTGGGAATGCTGCACGGGCCACACGTGCAGGAAGTTGGCCCTGATCTTCCAGACCTTGAGTTCTCTCTCCAATTCCCATTCCGTTTTTTCCTCACTCTCACCTGGATGGGTTTCTGTTACTTGCAATGCAAGAGCCCTGATACACTCCCTCCTGCAAACATAGATTTCAATGCAAATTAAATGCCGGGAGGCCTTGGCGCTTCTGTACTCACCTGTCAGTGTCGTCCACGGGGGTCCCCTTGCCTCCGAGCCCACAGTAGCAGCCATAGCCATAGTAGGAGAAGAAGGCACTCCGCCCTGTGATGTGCTTGACCATCCTCTGAAACTGCCAGAAGCTGCTGTGGGTGGGGACTACCACTGCCAAGGAGAAAATCAGGAAGAAGAAACAATGCCAGGAGAGCCTGGCATCCGGGGAACCAGGAGCCCCTGCACGTGGTGCATCGGCTCGCTGGGACCATCGGCCCCTTCAATGGGGATGAAGACGGGGTCAGATCTACCGCAGCACACAGCTGGTTTCTTGCTAGTCCAGGATGACAACCCAGTTTCCGTGATTTTGAGAACAACATTGACACACTGACAACTACAGTCTTCCCCCAAAGTAATGCCCCCCCCATCCCCCCGCAGAAACGCCCTCAGGCCTGATGTTCAACATTAACGGGAAAAGTTCAAGGCCAGAAATGCCAATCCCTACAAATGTCATAGAGCATTTACAATCTCACAGAAGAAGCAAAAGACTTAAGAAGCAGAAAAGATAACCTCATCCATTTTTTTTAATGACAAATACACATGGACCCAGCATTTTTTACTTCTAAAAAATGCTTACAAAAGTCAAGGGAAATATGTATGTGTGTGCTTGCTGCAGCATTATCTGTGATATCAAAAGACCGGAAACTGCCCTGCCTAGCCTGGCTCACTTAGGTGGAGCGTCATCATGTACACCACAAGGTGGCAGGTTTGATTGCCGGTCAGAGTACACGTACCCAGGTTGCGGTTCAATCCCTGGTCAGGGCGGGTATGGGAGGCAAGTAATGGATGTTTCTCTCTCACATCAATGTTTCTCTCTCTCTTATCAATAACTAGTGGCCCGGTGCACGAAATTCATGCATAGGGGGAGGGGTTGTCCCTCAGCTCAGACTGCACCCTCTCCAATCTGGGACCCCTCGGGGGATGTCTGAAGGCCAGTAGTCAGACATCCCTCTCACAATCTGGGCCCGCTGGACTGCCCTCCCCTGCTGGCCCAATCGCCCTTAACCATCTCTGCCTCGGTCTTGCCACCATGGCTTTGTCCAGAAGGACATCCAGAAGATCTCCTGATCTAATTAGCACATTACCTTTTTATTAGATTAGATAATAATAATAAAAAGAAAACTACCCACATAGCCATTGACAGGGGATAAAAACTATATGATGTCTTGAAAATATACTACTTTTTAAAATTTTTATTATTTTTATTGATTTCAGAGAGGAAAGAAGGGGGTTAGTGAGATAGAAACATGAATGATGAGAGAGAATAATTGATCAGCTGTCTCCTACACGCCCCCCCACTGGGGGTCAAGCTCGCAACCTGGGCATGTGCCCTGACCGGGAATCAAACTGTGACTCCCCCTACCCCCCACCCCCCAGTTCATAGGTCAATGCTCAACCACTGAGCAATACCAGCTGGGCAAAAATAAAACATACTTTTAGTAGCAATACCTCTAGGCAATGGGATTGAGGAGGCAGGTGAAGAGAAAAACATTTTATTTTATACTAGTGGCCCGGTGCATGAAATTCATGTACATTAAAAGGGAATTAATTAGAGGAAATATTTTGATATTGCTATTTGCCCTTTGTAATAGCATTGTCAGAGATAAAAGAAAATTACTAAAATGTATATGAAAGTCTTCCTCTTGTCAGAGTCTGGGGTGTGCTGCGGGACCCAGTGTCAAGTCCCCGCCCAAACGTGCATGCTTCAGACCTGGCTGGCCCCACCCCCATTGGGCAAGATCCAGACCCATCAAGCCCTGACAGGCAGGGGGCACAGCCTCAAGTCCCCCAGCCTGGGGTGGGGGGCGTGGCCTGAGGTCCCCATCAAGTCCTGCTAGGTAGGGGGGAGTGCAGCCTTAGGTCCCCCAGCTTGGTTGCCGGGGCAAGGGGCATGGCCTGAGGACCCCTGTCAAGCCCCACTAGGTGTGGGGGGCACAGCCTCAGATCCCCTGCCCTGGCTCAGTGCCATGCAGCCTCAGGTCCCTGCTGATTGCTCGTTAAGGCTCATTATGGGAAATAGGCCTCTGCTGTGGACATAGCCATATTGTTTTACGAAATCCCTGCCTCCGCTATGGGCACAGCCATCTTGACCATTATGACATGAAGGTCAATTTGCATAGTCCCTCTTTATTAGATAAGATATTCCAGAGTTCATTTTAACTTTTATGCTGTATGATTCTCTTTTATGATGTGCATGTCTTACTTTTCTGTTGAAATGTGTTAAATGTGTGTGTGCAAAGTCCTGGAGGATATACCTAACTCTTATAAATGGTTGATCTGGGTGTAGGAGAAGGCTGGGGGTCTGGGAGGCATGAGAAGGGGCTCTATTTTGTTACTCTCCACTCACTTATTTTACTTTTTAATTACATGCATATCTTAATTTTGCCATAAAAATAAAGCATGAACTTGAAGAAGAAAAACAGAGAGAGAGAGGGTTCGGGGAAATTTTCCCAGGAGCCTTCCCATCTCATACTGAGATTTTGGATATCTTGTCACAACGCATGGAAGAGGGGCCCGTCGCTGCTGCCCGAACGGCCCCCAGAGAAAGAGCGGAACCTTCTGGGCACACCATGGGGGTGCAGAAGTGGCACTGCCGGCACATGGGTCCCCCCACACTGTAATCTTACCGCTAAGAGAAAATGAGAACCCCATTTTGACATTTTGACTTAGGGACTCAACAGTAATTGCTCCGCAGCTGAAACAGATAGGAAAACGGATTCAAACAATTCTTTACACAACTAATCCAAGAGTCGAAGAGCTTCCAATAGAACCAACACCGTTTCCTGCACATTCTTTCACGTCGCAGAGGTGTGCCATCTGACCTGCTGAGAGCGATGACTCATGATTACCAGTTACTCCACAAGCCACCAGAAGAATGCCTTTCTGATGGGAAAGAATTGTTTCTAAATTAGCTAGCTGGATGTCTGCGGTTTTGTTCTAGAAGCCACATGATTTTCAATAAAGCTCAGAGGTAGGAAAAGTGGATTCACCTTCACTAGCATCCTGAGGAAAGACTCCTGAAGGGGTGTGTGTGGGAGAGCAGAGTCCAGCGCCCTCTTTCTTAGCAAACGGTTGCAACCTTTGATTTCCCAGAAGTTTTGGGGGATCCCAACACTGGGGTCAAGCAGGAGGGCTTTGGTGGGAGCCTGTTCCACTCCTGGTTCTCTTCTGAGCGACATCTGACTACCTCTCGCCTGATGCCACCTCAGGAGGGACCTCCCCACAGACACAGACACACAGAATGGGGGACAGCGCCCCGAAACTTGCCCGCAGCTCACTACTTACAGCAGGACGTGAAGACCAGGAGCACCCCGAGGGCCTTCATTCCTGAGGGGACCATGAGGTCCGAGGTGCCACCTCGGGTCGCCAGGGGGTGGCTAGGTGAGCGCCTGTTCGGGGAGGAAATGACCGAGTGAGGCGAGTCCATGTGGGCGCAAAGCCCCAGCGGCAGGGCCGACCTCGGAAGGCCCTCGGAGGAGAGCCCAGAGCAGAGAGAGCTCTT
>NW_006298676.1:143877-157301 GCF_000327345.1 Myotis davidii | reverse complement strand
GTAGGGAGACCTAAGGATAAAGATAAAAAAGGCTGCAGTCGTTTAAAAAGTGCAAGTTTTGTGGTTTTTAAAACATGTCTTTCTTTGGCAACACCAACCCTTCATCTTGTTTTTTTTTTTTCTCTTTCTCCTGAGGAGTTGGCATTTCCTCCATTCCCAAGTTTAAAGGCATCTCTGTGGACCATGACGGAGATCCAGCTTGGGAAAGTCTAGCCCCGTTTGCAAGGTAGATACCCACCCGCTCCACCCCAACACACACACACACACACACACACACGTATACCTTCCTTGATGCCCAGGTATCTTATTCATAAACTTAGCCCCTAAGTTTCCTCTCCTTAAAGTGAGAGTAAAAATGCCTATGGAGCCCTAGCCAGTTTGGCTCAGTGGATGGAGCGTCAGCCTGCGGACTCAAGGGTCTCAGGTTTGATTCTGGTCAAGGGCATGTACCTTGGTTGTGGGCATGTCCCCAGTGGGGGGTTTGCAGGAGGCAGCTGATGGATGTTTCTAACTTTCTATTCCTCTCCCTTCCTCTCAGTAAAAAATCAATAAAATATACTATAAAAAATGCCTATCGACCATCTCCAATGTTTATGAAGAAATTACTAAATGCCGGTGCTGCTTTCTTTGAAGGCTCCATGGGTATTCCATTATTTAATCCTCAGAAAACCTTGAGCAGCTTCACCATCATTTTAGAGATGGAGAAACCGAGGCCCAGAGAGTTTGAACACATCTTTGCTCTCCCATAGCCCCTGACTGCACAGACTCATGGGGACCAACTGAAATAATGCAGTAACCCTGCTTAGCATTAACAAATGCCGTGACAGGTAGACACGCCCTTCCTATTGCTATTAGCAATGGTGATGGTGCCCACATTCGGCAACCTTCCCCCAGGACAGCAGAGAGGATGTGGGCTCAGTGTCCCACCTTGTCACATGGAGCCCCCTGGTCAGTCAAGAACTCTCTTTAAGTACAAGTGGTCCCTATGCACCCATCAGAAATCAAGCTAAGTCTGAGAACTTCAGCACTAGGAGTACGAACAATGGCTGGCATGAGGCTAGAGGACTGGGAGGGGCAGACCTAGACTTACACTCCGTGGCGAGGTTTGCCAGGAAAATTTCTAGACGGGGGCCCTGCTGCGGAGCCTGGGAGGGAATCAGAGTCTGCTATTCTTGCCTCTTTGGCAAAATTCTGGTGGGTGCTGCAGGCTTTGGCCAGGCCTGGTCCCAGCCAGCCCTCATCACAAATACTATGCAGGACGTTCCAGCTCCATGGGCTGGCTTCCTTTTTCTCTTTTGAGTCTTAAAAAATAATTGTGTGATGGTTTAGTCCAGTGGTTGGCAAACTCATTAGTCAACATTGCCAAATATCAACAGTACAACGATTAAAATTTCTTTTGAAAGCCAAATTTTTTAAACTTAAACTATATAGGTAGGTACATTGTTATTAGCTTAATTAGGGTAGTCCTAAGGCTTAGGAAGAGCCACACTCAAGGGGCCAAAGAGCCGCATGTGGCTCACAAGCCGCAGTTTGCCGACCACGGGTTTAGTCCACGAGGAAGGGGCCGACATTTTCAAATGGGCAGGTGATGGCACCTGCGTACATTACTGGCAAGGAAACAGCACAGACTTTTATCAAGCATCAACTATGTGCTTTTTCTGGTGACATAAGATTCTGGCCCAAGCAAGGCTGCTGAGCTGGCTGGAGAGACCAAGTGGGTAAACACAGACCAAAAGCCCGAAGCGGGGAGAAATTCTGTGTTTGGGCCTCCATTGTTTCTGGAATGCTTAGCCCAATCTTTGGTAGGTCCCCTTTTCAGGGCTGGGACCTGCCCCTGACACTCCCACGCCCTGAGAAATGCCTCTGCTGTAGGGAACTGTCTGGTTCACGGTTATGACCCTCCTGGTGAGGGGGTAGAAGTAACCCCTCGCCAGTGCCTAGCTCAGGTGATGATTTAAAGGGCCATCCCTTGCCTCCTTGAGGACAGCTCTAGAAAGCCATCCCAGCTCCAGAGCTCCCCAGAAGACAAGCTGAGGCCTCAGCAACTGCCTTGTGTGGGTCAGCTTCTCCCTCTGTGGGTCAGCTTCTCCCTCTGTGGATAGGTTTCTCCCTCTATGGATAGGTTTCTCCCTCTGTGGGTCAGCTTCTCCCTCTGTGGGTCAGCTTCTCCCTCTATGGATAGGTTTCTCCCTCTGTGGGTCGGCTTTTCCCTCTGTAGGTTAACTTCTCCCTCTGTGGGTCAGCTTCTCCCTCTCCCCCCAGTCTTGCCTTGCTCACTTCCCAGCTGGTGTGTCTCCTGGCTGTCCCCCAGTAATGCACTTCTCCATCCCAGCATCTGTGTCCAGGGAGGCCAATCTAAGCCTGGGTAGAGTGATGAGCATTGCTCTATGGATTGTACAATAAATGCCTTTGAGCTCAGAGATAGGAGGAGTGAATTCACCTCCAAAAGGAGGTGGCATTTGAGGGGGCCTGGGTTTACCTTAAACTTGCATTCTGCTCCTATATACTCCTCACTACAACCCCACCCATCTGATAGTTGAGAAACCAGGGCACAGTGAGAAGTGACCCAAAAAGATCCACATAGATACCAAGTGACAGGGCCAGGGCTTAACCTGTGGTCACTGACTCCACCCAGTGCTCTTTGCACCCCACCAGACCCCTGTCTACACCTCTTGTTTGTGTAGCATTTTGAAGGTCACACAGCATTTTCACAGACACTGACCTTCACAGCTATGACTTAGGCAGGACAGACATGGTTCTCTCCATCTGACAAATCATTGCGCAAGTTTTGGATGGTGCTGAAACAAAACCAAGAGGCCTGCAGACTTGATGAAGGGTGAGAGCGTAGTAGGGAGCATGTCTGGTCTTCTATGCCAGCTTCTAGGGCAACAGCCAGCAAGTTGGCAGGTGCTTAAGAGCTACCCTCTCAGACCCATCAATTCATCTTACATAGACAGTGATGAAACGTTGGTTGGCTTTATCCCCATGGAGACGATAAGGGGGAAGGAGCCGGAAAGATCTACAAGTTAAGGCTCATTCCAATTTGTCCGTCTCTTTATCCCTAGAATCTAAGTAGCACAGTGCCAAGGACAAACCAGCAATGATGATAAGGGTGGGTGACATTGCATCACACTTGTCTTATACCTTGCACAGTTTCTGAGCACTTCACCCATATCTACTCATTATGTCCTCACATCCCCCAGCTAGGTCAGTACTATTAATTTTCCTCATTCTGCAGGTAAAGAAACTAGGCACAGAGAGATGGGCATTAAATATTGAGAGAATGAATGAATGGATGATCAGAGTAAAATCATGCTTCAAGTTACAGAAATCAAAACAAAACTACAACCTACTGAGGACCAGCATAAGGCTAAGCACCACTGGATTATCTGATTGAATCCACTTGGAATAGTCCCAAGGAGGCACAGACCATCAGCCCCAGCTTACTGATAAGGAAATAGAACTGGGCAGAGATTGAGGGGTGGGCAAACTTTTTGACTCGAGGGCCACAATGGGTTCTTAAACTGGACCGGAGGGCCGGAACAAAAGCATGGATGGAGTGTTTGTGTGACCTAATATAAATTCAAAGTAAACATCATTACATAAAAGGGTACGGTCTTTTTTTTCAATAGTTTTATTCATTTCAAACGGGCCGGATCCAACCCGTGGGCCGTAGTTTGCCCACGGCTGGGTTAGGTGCTTTGCCCTGCAAACTGCTGGAGCCAGAACTTAACCCAGGTGTGTCTGACCCCAAAGGTGGCACCCCTACCCCTTGGCAGTTCTCCTGTTTACCTGCGGGTCAGTGAGAGAATGGCCGCACCTACCCAAAACACTGAGAACACAACCAAATGACCAAGCATCCAGGCAGCTGCCACAACGCTCTCATCTCAGACACAGTTCTAGCAATGCATCACCGGCCTCTTTTTGCTCAGACACAGAAGTGAAACAGGGATGAAGGTCGAGTGGCTCCTCTTAGCAGGAAGGCAAAGGAGAGGAAGAAATGCTGAAAACAATCACTGATAAGGCCAGCGAGCCTGGGGACATTGAGTACAGGGGCAGATGGCTCTAGCCACATCAACAGGATTGTTCCTGGAGCACAATTACAGACTTTGTGTCACCCAGAAAAGGTTTCATTTTGCCAGGGACTGCAAAGGTGAAAAGCACATAAGCTCCTGCCTTCAGCCCAGCCCTGGGGGAGGTCACTTAGACTGCAAGCAACCAGATATCCTTGGGGGGATACTGCCTGTGGCTTGCTAGATCTCTCAAGGGAAAAGCCAGCCGTGGAGTTGGCATCACCATCATTATTAGTTTAATTCTCATTTGCCAAGCACCTATTTTTATCATCTCCACACAGCAATCCTATTCTTACAGCAATCCTATTCTTATCATCTCCATTCTACAGATGAGGAAACTGAGGCCCATAGCAGTTAAACCAGTTACCCAAGGTTCTCAGCTAGCAAGTGGTACAGCCGAGATTCAAACTTGACCACAGAGCCCATGCCTGCAGCACCTATGATGATCCCATTGGCAGATACAGATGAAGTGCCAGGCATGAAGATGAGAGGAGCTACTCTAACGGTGAGGGTGCACATTGTGGTTGGGCATGTTCTACTGGACCAAAAGGGACCCGAAAAGGCACATGAGGTGTGAGGAGAGAAAAGGTGTTCCAGAAAAGCCTGCATGAAAGAGGTGACTTTTAAGACGAGCCTCGAAGGGGTCAGCGAATTTGGATTAACTTCAAGGAAGGGAGCAGGGTGGGGCAGGTATGAGCAAAGACCCTAGAGATGAAAAACCCGAGGGCCCAGGTTTCCCCTTGGGAAACAAGGTGGCTGGAGCTCGGGGAGAGAGCTGGGGAGGAGCGGGAACCATGGTTGGGAAGGAGAGAGAGAGTCTCCACGGAGCTGGCATGGCAGCGACCTCTGGCCACGTGACTGAGAACCCACTTCGCAGGTGACATCAGGGCCCGTCCTTTGCAGACACGTTCTCTAAAGAAAGATGGGAGAGAGAGGCAGCAGAGGCACCTCTCTCCCTGAAGAGCAGGCAGGCCCAGCAACTGCCTGGCCAGCTGCCTTCTTTCCCTTCCCTCTGGCCTCCCTCTCGTTTCATGCTGGGCATTACATGACACCAGGAAGCAAAAGACACTGCAAATATTAAACAGACCTAGGCACAAGCACCATTTCACTGCCTGCCCGCGTGGGCATGCACACACACACACACACACTCACTCACTCAAAGGGGGCGAGAAGCCAATTTGATTTTCCAAAAGATTGCATAATTCTTAGGTGATATTAAAATAGCTGATGAAGAATGCACTTTAATCTTCCCTGGGTGGGTGTTGCAGGGCTGAAGTGCATTGCTTAGCTATTTCTCACAGAATCATATACAGGAACTAAGCCACCAGCCCAGAGTTGCAAACCTTTCTCAGCTCCCCAAACTGCCACCTCCTGCACCTTCTTGGGGCCTCAGATCCCTCCCTGAGTGTCCAGGGTGGGCAATGAGGTGACCTTAGCAGGAAGTCTGCCCAGCCCAGGCCCTCACCGCCCACAGATGAGGCGCTTCCTGAGATGGGCAGGAACGCCCCTGCTGAAATGATCACCTCCTTCGCAGCCCCAAAGACCTTCTGTCGGTGCCAAGCACTTAGCACATAACCATGTCCAGCCTATGCCTGCTCTTCCACACTTGGCTCCAACTGTCTTGAAAATAATCCGATCTGTCACTCTCCGGGTGTCTTCTCGACAACCCAATGTAAACATCTTGAGGAAGGCTGGAGTCATGCTCATATAGCAAATATTTTGCCACAATGCTGGGTAATGAACCCTAATTCTTTCCTCTGATATGGTTCTTGAATATCTACTAACATTATCTTTTAGTATTATAGTCACTAAGTTATTCACCTGCATATTCCAAGAGTCTAGAACAGTGCCTGGCAGACCACAGCCCAGTTAGGACTCCTTCTGAAGCTAGCTTAATTCCATCGGGGAAGAAAGACGACTTCGCCCATGGAGCTCTGAAGGGTAAGTGAGCGTTAGGTGAAGGAAAGGAAGGAAAGGTTGGGGAGTTTGGAGAAGAATCTTCTAAGCCAGGGGTCCTCAAACTTTTTAAACAGGGGGCCAGTCCACTGTCCCTCAGACCGCTGGAGGGACGGACTATCGTTTAAAAAAAAACTATGAACAAATTCCTATGCACACTGCACATATCTTATTTTTCAGTAAAAAAAAACAAAACGGGAACAAATACAATAGGGGTATTTGCATGTGGCCCGCGGGCCATAGTTTGAGGACCCCTATTACTAAGCAGAGGGGACAGCAGAAGCCAAGTCCTGCACTGTGGCGAGGGTGTGCATTCGCGTGGCCTGTGACAGAGAACAGGCTTCTGGGAAGTCACGGAGGAGCAGTCGATCTTGGACAGAATCAGAGGATGGATCCCCTGCATTAAAACAGGGGGAAGAGGGGGCAGCAGGGAGACAAAAGTAGACAAGTTGGTAGGGCTGATGGCAGAAAGCTGCGAACCGTTCCATCTGATAGCCTCTATTTTCTCTCTGAAGAGAGAAGTAAGTTTACCTTCAGAGTGGGAGGAGGGAAGGGAGAGGTGGGGGCGTTCAGGAGAGAGAGAACAGGTTTGAAATAGCCACTGAGCAGAAAGGAGACAGAACTGCGCTGGGGAAGGTGGAAGGATTTCTGTGTGGGTTGAGGCTTCAGTGGAGGTTGGAGATCATTCCATTATTCAGTGGAATGTGGCTGGTCAAGATCTCTTCAGCACCGGAGTGTCAGTGGGCTGACTGGGCGTGGGAGGAATGAGGAGACCGCAGACGGGGCCTGGAGGATTCTTGCAAGAAAACCGCTGAGGGGGTGGACCAGGGAAGAAGCAGGTTGTTAGGCAGGAAGAAAGCAGAGAGGGCAATGGGCTGCAGCCTCCATGATGTTGAAAGTCAAAGGCAGTAGGAGTTGCTGGAAGGGTAAGAGGTCATGGTCTAGGAAGGTCAAAGCAAGTGTCAACGTCGTTGAAAACAAGGTCCCAGGGGGATGTGGAAATGAGGAGGTCAGGGATCTGGTCTTGAAAGAGTTGCACGAGGACAGATCAGGCAGACAAAGGCTCCCCAACTCCAACAGATGCCCTAAGAGCAGCCGCTCCGATTCTAGGGTCACCAGGAATCAGTTAGTGCAGCAGCTTCATCTAAAAACTGGGGACACTGGCAGGGTCAGGCCTGACCCAAGGTCACAAACCGGGGCTAGAGGCGGCGGGCGCTCCTCACCGCCAGCCCAGGCCGGAGCCAGAGCCAGAACCAGGCAGGGCGCTCTCCCCGCTCTCCCGGGAGATGGGAACCAGGCAGGGAGCCAGGTGAGGTCCGCCAGGTCCGCCTACCCCGCCTCCGCCCAGCACCCGGCCCCCACCCTTTCACCCCCTCATCAGGGCCTGGCCTATTCCGGGGCCAGACCGGAAGCACGTGGCCCCCCACCAGCTCGGTTTGCTGGAGCGGAGAGGCAAGGTGAGCCTGGCCCCCCGCTGGCCCAGAGGGTCAGCTCAGGGCCCCCTGCCGCATGGAAGGGACCCGGAGAGGCCAGACCCGAGCCTCCCACACGCCGTCCAGGCGGGCCTCCCCGAGCTGGGCTGGGCGAACCCTGGGAGACAGGACAGGGGCCCCGAGATGGGGAGCTACTCCCCAGTGGCAAAGCCAGCCAGGCCAGAGCTCACCGTTGCGGGAGTAGGACAACTCCGGGGCTCTGCGGCAGCCAGGGGCCTAGGGAACCGTCGGGCCATGCCCTCCTGGCTGGGCAGTACAGACAGGACACAGATCCCGAGGTACAAAAGGACATCCCGTCACATGGAGAGACCGGAACCAGCTCTGAGCCTCCCCCAGACCAGCGCTGGGTCACCCAAGTCAGCTCTCACTTGCTGCAAGTTCTTTCTTGCCCCGCCCCTAACCCCTCTTCCAGCTGCTGGGGCTGGTTTCCCTCCGCAGCTGCCAGTTCTTGGAGACCATTGAGCTGTCCCCCTCCACCTACCCATTCCCCTGGGAGTCATTCCCAGCTCCTTTTCCAAACCTTGGAGCACTTGGTGGCCTGTGGGCCAATTTCTCCACGCCCCCTTCACACGTGGCACTCTGCACAGGACAGTGTCTTCTAATCATGAGTCCTGGTGAGAACTGGGAATGGTACCAAAGCTTTCTCATGCTCAGGCCAGCTGCCATCTCCTGCTGGTTCTTCTGAGCGGTTTCATCCCGAAAGCATCGCGAGGAGGGGTGGGAATTGGCAGGGGGAGAGTATTCACTGATAAATATTTTTAAAAGACCAATTCATATGTGTGCACCCTTAGTACATCCCAGCAGCCGGTATGTGGGTGGTCATATTTTATTGCACTTACCGTCGATTTAGATTTGGGTTGTGAGTGCAGTAGGGTGGTCTGACCCTGTGGTGGGTGGGAGGCGGGCCCCGGGAAAGCAGGAATATGGCGATAGCGTCCCCTGTCGCGGTTTCCTTCTTTCTAGTTGACTTGGTGATTAAGCCGAAGGAATGCGCACCTGCCCTTTGGCAGCTCCTTGGGAGCAGTTCTCAGTGTTTGTTTCCTGGTTCCTAGCAGGCCCCTGGGCCAGACTGTATGTTTAAGTAAACAGGCCACTTGCCTATTCAGCTGGCAGCTTGATGGATGCCTGCACCTAGATCTTGTCAAGTCACTTTGTGGTTGTGTCTGCCAGGCCTAGAGGTGGTGAAATGAGCCGAGCAGGGATAACGATGGTGCCCACACAAGCCTTTCTCAACTGAGTGGGGCGGGCAGCTGTCCTGGACCCAAGATGTGAATATAAAGGCATGAAGTGGGCCCCGGCCCCCAAACACCTGCCTGCCCCACCTTCCCTCTCCATGTTCTAGTTGCCGGGGAGAGTTGGTGTTCCCGCCATGTAGCAGATGGTCCCTGCACTGGGGAGGAGGCAGTGGGTTATGAAAGCAGGTTCGACGGAGTGGTTTCACCTGAAGGAGGTGTTAGTCTCTAAATAACCACGAGTGGGCTGACAGGAATTAGTCACAACTGAGGTTTTCCTCTGAGATAGCTCGCCGTCATGTTAGCTTATGACCAGCGTGTCTTGACTATGACACCCCCTGAACATGGATAATTATATGGTACTGAGAGGTATGGAAAGTGCATGCACAGACTCAACCTTTACTGTTAAAAATAATTCAGCAAAGAACACATGACTCTGCTCATCAAAGTTGTTAAGGAAGAGGTTTCTAAGCTACCAAACTCCCTGACAGTAAAACCTTCCCCAGGCATGTGTGGGAGCTGGGAGCCAAGCCTGTGATAACTCTGTGGAAACTGTGGCAAATTAATAGCCATTCCGCAAAGGGGAGGGTGGGCAGAGAGGGGGAGTGGATGTGCCGGTTGAGCTTGTCTTGGGCAGAACAGTTGGACAATCATGACCTCCTGGCGCTGCCCTGAGTGGAAGTGCGGGATCGCTTCATGACAAGTGAAAGACGTTAGAGCTAAACTAAAAGGGGGAAACAGGACCCCAGCACATTCTTCACAGTTGATCAGAAAATAGATTAAGTTACGGGAGACGGGCCTGCTGTTTTGATGCCAACGAGAAGGCTCCTGAACTCCCAGCAGCCAGATTGGGTGTGAAAGACAAGTGAGAAGTGGGAACTGGGAGTGTTAGGAAGACTGGGTCTGTGAGCAGAATGGGAAAAAGACAGAGGCTGTTAAGTGTAGAGAGAGAGAGAGAGAGGGTAGCTTTGCTCAAGATTTTGCACTGAGTAGGACTTCAGGAAAATCCAGGGGTAGCATGTTTTGTCCGGTTGTGGTTTTAATGGAGAGGAAGAGGAGACTCCCTAAAATTAGGAACGATGGCCGGGCCCACACAACGGTACCCGGTTGTTCAGGGTTTCGTGATGAAGGCAGCTTGGAGTAAGTGAAGTGGAGGTGTTTAAGTTTAAAGCATGGAGTTAGAAGGGATTTATTAGAAAGCATTGATCTCATATTTTTGAGGCAATTTCAATAGGTGGTAGCCCATGAAATCCATCTTCCGGCATTTCTTTGCTGTGGGCAGGGCAGACATGCGTCCTGTGATTCACCCAGCTGGTTAGAGATGACTACACCCCGGGGAAGAGCTCTGAAGCAACAGGCAAGGCATTTGGACCTAAAATAATAAAAGTTACTAAACAAACAGAAAACCAAAAACAAAGAAAACCCCTTAATCATTTAATTAAATCT
Source organism: Myotis davidii (assembly GCF_000327345.1). NCBI lineage: Eukaryota > Metazoa > Chordata > Mammalia > Chiroptera > Vespertilionidae > Myotis > Myotis davidii. The sequence continues at coordinate 147,101 of NW_006298676.1, read as the reverse complement.
TTACTTTGCACCCAGCCTGGTGGTCATGGCCTTACCTACATCATTTCATGTTACTGTCTTCATGTTTCAGATAAAGAGACTGATCCGGAGGTATTTGAATAATGCCTTCAGGGTCACATTGCTCATTCCATAGATGAGGAAAGTGACATACGAGCAACATGGAGCCACTGCCTGTGGTCACATCGCTAGCTCGAGACAGAGCCTGAAAGAGAACCCTGATCTTAGGACTCTGGGGCCCGTGTCCTCTGCACCCAAACATGCTGCTGCTCCGGGACCATGAGGCACCGGGGAGTTGCCAGGTCTTTAGTGGGCTGCTCAGCCTGTGGGCGGAGAGAACAGCAGTCACAGTGGTGGTCAGGACTCAGAGGGAGGCAGGAGCCCAGGACCTAGCAGTGTCCTGGGAAGCTGTGACCGGGGACCAGCAGGAGGAGGTGGCTGTAACAGTGCTAGTGAAAGGGCCACCCAGATGGCCAGGAAAGAAGGAAAGATCTGATTTGGCGGTTGCGGGCCAGCACAGGGGACCCTGCTCCTGTGAGCTCTCACAGGCACCCCTGAACACCCCAGGTGCCAGGGACAAATACGAGGCCCTCTAAGTGTTTGCAAGGTAGCTGGGGAGACAGGAACGCTAATAGTAACAGTAAGAGACAGAGTGTGGTCAGTGCTGCGGGAGACGCCCAGCCTGGACCTCAAAACAGAACCCGTGTCACCGACCTGGGTTCTGCTTCAGGCTCTGCCGCTCGCTGGCTGTGACCGCAGGGAAGTGGCTCCCCTTCTGGCTCACCTGTCTATAGGATCAGCATGAACCCAGAGTCCCCTTTGCAGCCGGCCTAGGACAGTGTTTGTTAATGACGGCCTGCGGCCAAATCCAGCCCACCACCGCTTTTTTGTGTGGCTCGTGAGCCGAACAGAGCTTTTAGACTTTTAGGTGGTTGGGGAAAAAAATCAAAAGAAGAATACTATTCTGTGTCACATGAAAACTCTATGGAATTCAGATTTCTGTGTCCCTACTTGAAGGTTTATTTAAATACAGCCACACCCATTCATTTGCATACCGTCTGTGCCAGCTTTTACGCCAAAAGGGAGGAGTTGGGTACTTGTGACAGACGGTCTGAAAATATTTCCTATCTGCCCATTTACAGAAGAGGTTTGCTGAGCCCTAGTCTAGAACCCGAGGACGTCCCTGTAAGTTCTGGCCCCTGGGCGGGTCGGCAATGGGGCCGCCCCTCCTCTCCCTCCGCCCCTGGTGACAAGGGTTGGGGTGGTGGAGGGACACTGCACTGGGTGATCTGTACAGAGCCCCCTCTGAAAAACAGTAGGAAGGACAAGCAATGGGCAGGTTGGTGAAGAGGAAAAGGACTGAGGGAGACAAGGAAGTGGGGGTCACAGAGGGGAGCTTGTCCACAGTGAATACTGGACCAGAGGTAACTGCTGTGGGGACGCCCTCTACCGGAGTGCAGGGGGCAGCTTACTGGTTGGCCCCTCAGCTCTTGCGTGAAGCTGAGCCTGGCTCTCCTGAGCGGTGACTTAACAGGGCTACATCCGCTCTTTAGAGCAAAGGCAGCTCCTGGAACCGCTGCTTCGCGTAATCGCGTGTGGCTGATTCTGAGCTACAATGGCAGGCTGAGGAGCTGGGACAGAGACCGTGTGGTTCCCAAAGCCGGAAGCATTGATGGAAAAAGGTAGCCGACCCCTGGTCTAGGTTGTAACATGGCCTGTTCCTTCTCAGCATGGTCTCTCAGCTCAAAGCTCCCCCTCCCCTAAATTAAGAATCAGAATTAGTCCCCACCCTAGTCACGCTCTGATGAAATACTTTATCTTCTTCATTGCAGTTACTACTCTTTGAAAATATCTATTTACGTATAGGATAACACTTGTCTTTTCTCACTATGATAATGTAAGTTGCAAGGAATTTGGTTCACTGATATAGTCCAAACCTGGAATGAATGAATGAATAGCAGCTGGTCCCCTCTCCTTTGTGACTGGATCCAGAAGTGCCAGGGCGTTTAATCATGGCCTCCTCTCTTTTCTCCTGCTTCCTCAGGGGTCTTGAGAAGCAATGGCCACAGAAGCCCCTGTGAATAGAGCCCTCCCTGAATGCAGCCCTGTCATCAGCACAGCAGCCGACCGCTTCATTTGGCAGCCAGACTCGCCGAACATGCACGTCATAAGGCCCAAGTCCGCCAAGGGACGGACTCGGCCGCGGCTACACAGACCCCAGGACGCAGGGGTGTGCTCTCACCGCACACCTCCTTCTCCGCCTCCAGCCGTTCCCTGCGAGTCGCCAAGCAGCCAGAAGCCAGGAGCCTGTGCGCCCAGGTCCCCAAACCAGGGCGCTCCCCTTGAGGTCCCCGAGCTGCTGCAGCAGGTGCCCATGGGCGCTTCCTCCTCCCTCAATAAGTACCCGGTCCTTCCTTCCATCAACAGGAAGACCCTGGGGGAGGGGGCAGTGGAAACAGTAGCTGAAAGGGCCGGCTCCCTGCATCTGAGCAGCATCCAGGCTCTTTACCAGGAGGAGACCTGCACCATGGAGACCAGCCAGGAAGATTCCAGAGCTCCAGCTCGTTTCCCGGAGAGGAAGCTCGTCGTCCAAACCAGGAGGCCGAGCTCCCCTGGGGCTGGAGACCTGGAGGAACCATCAGATCAAGAGCCGAGGCTGCTGCTGGCCGTCCGATCCCCGTCAGGCCGCAGGTTCGTGCGCCACTTCCGGCCAACGGATGACTTACAGACCATCGTGGCCGTGGCCGAGCACAAGAACAAGGCCACCTACCGACACTGCAGCATTGAAACGATGGAGGTGCCCAGGAGACGTTTCTCCGACCTCACAAAGTCTCTGCAGGAGTGCAGGATCCCGCACAAGTCGGTGCTGGGCATCTCACAGGGAGACGGGGAGCAGTGGGTCTGAGTCCACAGCCACCCAGCTGGGGTCCCGGGTCTCTGAGCAAGGAGCCTGCTCAGGTGCCAGGGCCTCCTGGGGGCAGGTGGTTCCAAGTGCCACATGAGCCTGGTGCGGCGATGATTCTCAGGACTCTCGTCTTCAGAGCATCTCCTTTTAAGCAGAGAAATCTGCACCTGCACCAAGGGCACCGAGAAGATTCCCTCCTGGTTGTTAGATTCTCCCCACCCTTGGAGTGAACTGGTCAGCGGCCGGGGCGCTCCCTGCAACAGCTGTGGCCAGGCCTTCTCCCTCCCAGCATTTTGGGACCTTCCTGGAGCATCTGCTCGCC
>NW_006298676.1:131276-143776 GCF_000327345.1 Myotis davidii | reverse complement strand
TCTCTCTCTCTCAGCCAATGGTTTGCCCTTCTGTATTTGATGCAGGATTAAATACTTGCCAGAGAGGATTCTAGTCTGGTAAATAATCAGGGTTCAGGAAATGTCCAACTGGCATTTGTATTTCTTGCAAGTATGTTAAGAAACGGGTGGTGACCCTGTGTTGGAAACAGCCCCTTCGCGGGGCTCAGGTGGCTAGAATTTCCTGGGGTTTTCGGTTTGTGTGAGGCGGCTGCAGAGGAAGGATCGGGTCTTTTGCTGGTACCGATCTCCCGCCGTATCAGTTGTCTAAACCAGTGGTCGGCACACTGCGGCTCGCGAGCCACATGCGGCTCTTCAGCCCCTTGAGTGTGGCCACGAAGTTTCGATCGCACTGTACGTGCGCGCCCGCATGTGGTATTTTGTGGAAGAGCCACACTCCAGGGGCCGCGGTGTGCTGACCACTGGTCTAAACAGTCCGAGAGTTGGGAAGCAAATCGCCAGATTCGCCAGCAGCTACCCTGAAACAGAGACTGACCAGGGTTAACATCTTTTGGTAGCTACTCTCTGAGCGCAAAATTCTTCCAAAACTGAGAAAAGCCAGTGTGATCTGATTTTCTTAGTAATGAGTCTTCGGTTTTGTAATTGTATAAACCTACAAGTCTACAGGTTTGTACTAACCACCCTCTCCCCTCTGCTTATCGGGGTGTGGATACATTGTTTTATCCCCCAGTTTCAGTGTCTTAGCTTCTTTTTTAAAAAATATATATTTTTTATTGATTTTTTACAGAGAGGAAGGGAAAAGGATAGAGAGTAAGAAACATCGATGAGAGAGAAACATCGATCAGCTGCCTTCTGCACACCCCGCACCGGGGATGTGCTTGCAACCAAGGTACATGCCCTTGACTGGAATCGAACCTGGGACCTTTCAGTCTGCAGGCCGATGCTCTATCCACTGAGCCAAACCAGTCAGGGCAGTGTCTCGCCTTCTTTAAACACAGAGGCTCCGGTGGTGCCCCTGTTCTCTGACCTAGAATCCCCCGCAGGGGGTGGGCACCTGGGTTCGGCGTCACAGGCTGTGCCCGTGCCGAGAGACCGTGTGTCCCAGTGTCTGGCTGATTGGCATGAAGCACTGACCGCCTTAGCCTGTAGCTGTGTTGAAGCCACAAAGTCTTATTTTTCCAACCCTGAGTGGTGACATGGACAGTTTGCCAAAGTTCTCTGGTATTGCTAGTTTAGCAAGACTCCCACGTGTCATCTGGGTCCCCTTTATGGCCAAATCACTCCTCAGAGGAGGTTGAAGCCCTGAGAACTGACATGCACACAGAGAAGGCAGGAGTTCTAGAAGCACATCATTGTTGCTGCTTCCGCAACAAGGGCTTCTTGGGCGTAGATAAGAAATGTGGTTGGAAACGTGACCTCCAGCATTAGATACTTAGCCGCTGAGATGAGCACCATCATCACTTCTACCAAAGAAGGCTCGCCTTGTCCTAACTGCTCCCCACCCCTCCCAAGCAATCTAGAGTAGGTGACAAAATTTCTTAAGACCATCAGGGTTTGGTCAGAGGAGCTGCAGTGCCCGAGGCAGCCTGTGCAACTGGCCAGGTCTCCCAATTACCGACCAGTGGCTTGAGCCTGGTACCTGCAGTACAGGAGTTTCACCTCCCACCCAGGACTCCAGTACATAACTGTGCCTTTGATCTAGCAGGCGGGGGCAGGAGGGAAGCGGGGAAGGCAGGGGGAAGTGCCCCCCACGAAATCACACCAACTCTATGGTAAGAATAAAATACCACCCACCTGGGACTTGGTAATTTCTCCAGGCAGGAAATCTTCAGAAGACTTGAGTGAAATGGGGCATGCTCAAAGCAGTTAGAGCTTCCGCATTTAGGGGTTTGCTGCTCCTGTTTAGCTTAGAGTTTTGGGGTGGTGAAAAATATGGAAGGCAGGAAGCATAGACATATTTTAAGAGATATGAGTAAAGCTAGATTTGAACTTTTAATAAACTTTTAATAAACAGCTTAATAAACTTTTGGACAAAAGATGATGATTCTAACAATAAAACCGATTTGTGTGAAACTGAGTCAATGGAGAAGCGCATCTTATATTTTAGCCCAAGACTCCGGTTGCCACACTCTGGTGGACAGAGGGCTTTGTAAACCTGACCTTCAGTTTTCTCCTTGGTACAGCACTTGGCTCTGCCCCAAGTCCTCATCCCCAGCCCCTCCCTGCCCCCCAGATGCTACCCCTCCCATAGCTCTTGCTTCTATCACAGCACGAAGCTTGTCTGCATGGAGAGTCTCTGACTTTCTCCTGGGCATCATCCCACGCTCTCCTCTCGGGGTTGGTGAGAGCCAACCATCTCAGAATTTCAGAGTCCTTGTCGGCTCTGCGTGCGGCATTGCCAATGAGGGGCTCTGGCCTAAGGGGTTAAGCGGGGCCCAGTGCACGTCTCTCGGTGGCCCTGGGTAGGTCTGCCTTGCCCACTTAGTAATCCCAGACCCTAGTCATTCAGGTAACCAACAGTGCTGGAGGACCCACCCGGTGCCACACTTGGTGATTGGCCATTGGCACCCTAGCAAGAAACCATGGGCAAGAAAACGTGGAACCACCCCTAGACTCCGAACACGGCCGCTTGCGCTTTCTCCCCAGAGGACCCGAGTGAGGCTTGGGCTGGATGGCCGCTGTGTCCTCTCCCCACCTCGTGGAAACGCAAAGGCCATGGTTTCTAGCGATGGCGCGGGGAAGACGGCTCCCGAGGGATGTGAACCCTGCATAGGACATAGCTTCATGGCAAGGTCTGCCAGGATGTCCCCGATGGAGTCCAAGAGGCAAATTAGTCCCGGCAGCAGAAGGAACAGCAGGAGAAATGAGTGACTCATCATTTAGAATCCAAAACATTTTCACCGACAGATGGCAGGTGGTTCTAACAACAGTCCTTGCCCTGAAAGTACCTGGGGACCCAGCCAACAGCCGTCAGGCCAGAGCAGCCCCGCCGAAGAGGCGGCCTGTGAACATGACCGTGGGCCAGCAGCCGCCCGAACTCCCACACAAAGTACTGCACAGACAAAGAAGCTCAGACAAGCCCCACAGCCAGCGGTCCGGTGACAGATCGCTATCGGGCAGGACAAAGGTAGGCATCCCACCAACGAAACTGCTTTGGTTCATGCGCTTCTCGGCCGTTTTCAGTGGGTTTCAATGTCAAATAGGGCCCTGTCCCAAGAGGCAAAAAAAGTTCCTCTCTCCAGAATGTTTTATCATAAACTGAGACATAAAGGCCTTCATAATAAATTGAGATAAAAGGGTGCACAGTTTCCTGCGCTTCGGGGTATGTTTTAGAGGGGCCTTTTACGTGATAAGAGGATCTACTCTTCTACCTTTTGTCTTTTTTTTTTTAAGGTGGCTTAATAGGCATTTATTTTTCATAGTTCTGAGGCTGGGAAGTCTCAGATCAAGGTGTGCCTGCCTTCTCTCTGTGCCGATGCTTGATCTACTCTTCTACCTTTTGTCATCGAGAGAGAGGGAGAGAGAGAGAGAGAGAGAGAGAAAGAGAGAGAGTGGAGAGAGAGAGAGAGAGTTACTCTTCTACCTTTTGAACAGAAGTGGAGAGAGAACGAGATTATTTTACTTTAGCGTAAGTTTGGAAATCACCGGGGCAACACACCACCACACGATGAAAAGTTTAGGAGCCTGTTTACCTGAAACCAGACCCAGCCAAACCCCCGCCATATCCGCAGAGGAGGGCAGAGGCCACTGCGGGGGAGTTAGCAATCCGAGTGGAGCAGACTTTCGGTGACTCATGGACGGACAAGACAGTCGCTCACATTATAAAAATAAAATTGGCTGTTTTATTTTGTGTCTCCGCCGGGGGTGACATTTTCCTTCCCTGATCTGGACAGTTTCTACCCGTCCTTTCTGACGCCCCTCTGTGTTCCTCCACCTTCAAACAGCTCAGGAAGCAGCTGCGCTCCTGAGCGGCTGCGGTGCGAGAACAGAGCTCCGCAGGTCTTTTTGGGCCCACTTACATCCTCTCCAAAGAGGCTGAACGACTGAGGTGACAGCTACCAACCGGTACGGCGAAGCAAGCCTCATTCTGCGATCCTGCTGCCATGGGCTGTGGCGTCAGAGTGGAAGACGGAAGACCAATTGCTGCCGTGGACAATCACCAGGGAGATGCTGGTGGCAGGAGCCCGGGGGGGAGTTGTAGATGTCATGGGGCATAGATTTTTCTTTCTTTTTAAAAAATATATTTTTATTGATTTCAGAGAGGAAGGGAGAGAGAGATAGACATCAATGACGAGAGAGAATCATTGATCGGCTGCCTCCTGCACGCCCGACTCTGGGGATCTTAGCCCGAAACCCAGGCATGTGCCCTCACCAGGAATTGAACCATGACCTTCTGGTTCATAGATCGACATTCAACCACTGCCCATGCCAGCCAGGAGAATCTATTCCCTTAAGGGGGAAAAAAAGCAAGAAGTTTGATGAGGTGGGATTTACTCAAGTGGACTTAGCTGACCACGTCACCGGTGTGGACTGTTTCTGCAAAAACAAACAAAACACATACAGAAACCAGACAAACACACGCTGGGCGGGGAGAGGCACTTCCCAGGGGTTTCCCTTCACAGAAAGGAAATGCATGAATGAGCTTGGACAAGACACACAGAGAATCCCAAAGCTATTCATTGCTTTAATTAAGAAGAGATGCAACTAAAAAGGTTGCTATAGCACTTAATGTGTAGGGTAGACAAAATCAATTACCATCTAACTCCCAGGGTATGACCAAGGTCACTTGGAAAGAAGCCCTTGTTCCAGTGAAATGACACATTGTTTATACCTCCCTCTCCCCTCCTCCCCTGCCTCCCTTCTTTCCAGTCATTCCAACCCAGCAGCCGATTTCAGACTCAGATGCCTTTTTTTTGGTGGAGGACAAACAAAACCACTGTCCTTTGGCCTAACTAACAGAGCTGCTGGTTTCACAATTGTCATGCCCACCAGTTCTTTACAATGAGGACGTCTGTGCAGTCGGGCTGTGGTCCTGCTTGTAACCGGCTGAGAACCGCCTCTGACATCTGTCCTCTGGTGGAGAGGTGGGGACCACGGGTCCACTCTGGCTGGAGTACCACCGACAGGCAGCCTGGGTCTGCTCTGGCCCCAGCCCTGAGAACAGCAGTGGCCAGCCTCCTGCAGACATACCATGGGAGCACGGAGGCAATCTCACCCTCCCAACTGGGAAATACAGACTGGAAATCGCCTGCATCAGCCCTGGGATACTACAGTGTCAAACAGACCAGCCCTAGCTGGTTTGGCTCAGTAGATCAGAGTGTCAGCCTACGACTGAAGGGCCCCCGGTTTGATTCTGGTCAGGGGCACGTGCCCGGGTCTGAAATCAATCAAAATATATTTAAAAAACAAATAAACAAACAAAAACACAGACCAGGCATCAATGGTTCCAGACCGTAGACGGTCGGTTTGTTTCCCAAACCCAGGACCTGGGCCTCAGCTCACTCTTTTCCTTCTTAATGGAGTCCCCAGCTGGCCCTCACCTGATTCAGATCATCTGTAACACATTCATTCAACAAATCCATATTGAGCACCTATATGCCAGGCTCATGTGAGGTCTGTCAGTGAACAGAGCTGGCCCCAAATCCCCGACTACGTGGAGGTCACGTTCTAATGTGGGGAGACAGAAAAGAAAACTACACATAATGAAGAACATGGTGTGATCGAAAGGGATACGTGCAAAGCAAAACAGAAATGCAGCGCCTGGCCAGGGGGTCTGGAGAGCGTGGGGCAGGGGGAGGTAGGAGGAGATCTTACATGGGTGGTGGAGGCAGACCTAATTGGCAAAGTAACATCTGAGTGGAGAACTCAAGGCAGATCAGAGAGGCAGCTGTGTGGAGGTGGGGCTGGGGGTGGGGAAGGGAGTAGGTCCCTGGCAGAGGGGATGCAAAGGTCTTTGTGACGGGCTAAGGGGGGTGCACATCTGGCCTATGAGAGGAGAGGCAGGTGGCCAGTGGCTGGAGCTAGGGAGAGTGGGGGTGTCAGAGGTGGGGGCGGAGAGACAGGTTACATGCCCTTTACGCACCAATGGGGAGCCGCTGCAGGGTGCCCACATGTGTGCCCACATCGGCACCCTGGCTGCTGTGCTGAGAATAGGCAAGGGTAGGGGATGGGATATCAAGAAGAAGCTCTTACTTCTATAATCCAAGTGAGAGACACAGACCAGAGTGCCAGCCACAGATGTCATGAGAAACAGTCAGCTTCAGGGTATATAATTCATTTATTTAAAAAAAGCAGTACCTAACTTAACTATAAAACAGTGTTAAAGTAAATGCTGACCCATAATACGCATCATCATCACAGATTGCTTTTCCAGGCAGAAGAGGCTCACGCTTACAGATTGCACTACAATCTGCCCCATAAACCAAACACATTCTTTTTTCATTTAAATGGAAAATTTGGAGACTATAGAGAAGATTGAAGAGGAAAATAAAAATGGTCCGTAGTCCTTTCAGTCAGAGATCACCATCGTTAATACTTTGGCATATCTTGTTTCATTCTGAAGGATTAAGTTTATTTTGCACATTGCTTTCGTGCCCGTAGGCACACACGCCTATTTTTAACATTTGTAATCCTAGCAAACACAGCAGTTTCATATTCTTTTTCCATATTTCTAAGTCTTCATAATTATTTTAAGACAGTAATTTTTCAACATGATATACTATAATTTATTAAACTATTCCCCTTGTATGGCACATTTACATGGTTCTGGGGGTTTTTGCTATAGAAATCAATGCTGAAATCTAAATTTATGTAGGTTTTTGCATCTTTGAATTATTTCTTTAGGATAATTTGCAGGGAGAGGATAGGTAGGTCAAATGAAATAAAACACGTTGTGGATTTTGCTTTGCTTTTCAAAAAATCATGTAGCAAACAGTTTCATCGCAGCACCTTCAGTTTTGAGGTTACTGCCTGTGATAATTTTCCTTTTGTTGGTGGGAAGTTGAAAGTGAACGTGTATTTTGGCATGTCTTTGCTATTAAATATTAACATGGTTACATGTCTTTGTACACATTTCAAATATTAAAATAAAAAAACTCAAGATGCAGTTAACTTGCTGTCATGATCTGGAATACTCTATTCCACTGAAACCCAAGGGAAAGTGGGGACTAGTGGGGGTCTGAGAGATAAATGTCTTTATCTTCGTGTTCATATGTGTCGATGGATGCATCATAATTGATACAGGCATTACATTTTAAAAATATGTATAGTCATGAACTGAACTGTAGGCATGTGGGATTTTTATGAATCAAGTCTTACTTAAATATATATCGTCTTATTGAGCCAGCAAACTGAACCAGTACAGGCACCAGAAATGGGGCATAAAGATGAATCAGATAGGTCTTTGCTTTCAAGCAATTTCCAATCTAGTGGGAAGAAGCATGTAAATAAAAAAACACCATATGTGGTAAGCGCTCTGCTTGTCTTTTACCTCATTTAACAGAAGAAGTCTGAAACCAGCTAAGCACAATAGTGGCAGCAGATACTCCTATTGGTCTACAACCAATGGTCTGGGGAGGTTGTCTGAAGGCTCCACTTCCGAGAGTCTGGTCAAAGCCACGCGCACTTAGTCTGGACGCCTGGGCCACCAGGTCACTGTCTTCTCGTGCCTTTTCGTTGGGGTGTAAGAGAGGGCGGAGGAGCGACAAGAGGCAGATGGAGGCACGGCCAGTTGGGAGCACAGGAAATCAGGCCGCGCTGCAGAGAGCATTTGCCACCAATGACATTTCCTAGAAAGGGGCCACTGAGGAGACACCGGACGCTGGGCTTGCGGAAACGCTCTTGGCCTCGGTCCTGGCGCTTCAGGCCGTGCCCCACTGATCAAACCATCCCCCGCTAGGCGGGGCCAGCCAAGGCCTCTGTCCCAACCAGTCCAGAGTCCTCAGTCCCACCTCCAGGAAGTCCAAGGTGGGAGCCATCTGCTCAAGAGATAATAAATCACCCTACACAAGAGCAGTGAACCCCAAAGGCTGTCTCTTCAGTTTGGGACAGGGTGGGAAGACCAGTGTGCAAAGAGTGTGTGTGTGTGTGTGTGTGTGTGTGTGTGTGCAGATGGCAGACGAGGGCAAGGCTGCAAGCACCAGGGAAAACACAGCCTATCATTAACCAATCTTTGACTCAGAACAGCCAGTAATGCCTCCCAAATGGCTTTGAACTCTAAGACTGTGTCCAATAGGCAAAAAATGAATAATTTTTTTTAAAGGGGACCTCAGCATCCACAATTCTCTGGAGCTTTTTAAAAAGATCTGCCCAGTGTCTGGGGTCAGAGCCTGGGAACTGCCCCTTTAGATCTCCCCCCATCCCCGAAACACTAAGGGTCAGCCAGGCTCAGAACTGCTGGGCTGGTCTAGGTCATGTCAGCGTCCTTTCCAGCACCCATGGTCTGTGAGTCTCTTCATCTCTGTCTCAACAGGGCAGACCAGTGGCTGCCCTGGGCTCTCAAGTCTCTGCTTGGACTTCCTCCTTGCCACCCCCAGTCCTGCTGTCAGTTCCAGCTTCAGGCCCAATCTCTCCAGTGACTTCTTCCTTCCCAGGGTTTCCCCAACTCACTATTCCTTCCAGGTCCCATAGAGAAATGCCCTTGTGTAGGAGACAGAGAGCCTGGGATTTGGCACCCAAAGTCCCATGTTTTATACCGGGTGGGTCATGTTTGCCCAAGCCTCAGGCTTCCTGCCTGCAAATGCGAATGACTGCTCAACAGCGGGTGTAGAGAGAGTCAGATGAAGAAGTCCTGTCTATTAAGGATGTTTTGACACCTGCGAATATATATATATAAATGCCAATTTTTATTTGAGTAATTACCCATCTTATATTCTTATCCTTTCTCTCTCTTCATTTGTTCCGCAGGCACATTTATTGAGCAGCTGCTTAGTGCCAGGCACTGGGAATGTGCTTGCTGCCCACAGGAGCTTCCCGACCCATGCAGGGAGGCAGAGTGGCACACAGAAAACCACAGCATCGGGAGATTAGAACAGCTGTCTAAACAGTGCCTGGCACATAGTAGGCGCTCAGTAAGTGTTGGTGGAATGAGTGAATATGTTAGAGGATATTATGGAGTCACAGATGGAGGAAGCTTCTGGAAATTGATGCAGGAGCTGGGGCTCAGTGGGCTGGGTAGGAGGGGACCAGCGCACAGCTGCGCCGCGTGGCCCTTCAACAGCAGCCCATGACACGTTCATCTTTGTGGTTCCCTGGGTGCCTGGCACTGGGCCCTGCATGTGATAGGTGCCAACTTCCCGGCAATGAAACTGTTAAAGATCCTACTTGCAAAACAAAACAAAGCAATTACTTAGTAGGGGGTGTGCAGGAGGCAGCCAATCAATGTTTCACTCTTACATCGATGTTTCTCTCTCTCCCTCTCCCTTCCTCTCTCTCTAAAAGTCAATAAAAATACATTTTTAAAAGCTATAATGATAGAAGCATCCTTGAAAAGAAGGCAGAAACAGTACAGAATCATCTGAACCCTGAAATCCAATGCACTCCATCATCCTTAACATTTCCCCTCTCTAATGGGGCCCCGAAGAGTGCCTGGGAAGCCGTGTCATGCCAAGCATTTACTGCGTAAGACAATATTGGGGGGGGGAGGGGGCGGGGTGTGTGCAGCATACGCTACATCAAGTCCAACTGGTTGGAGAGGAGTCCAAGCAGGATTCTGCTGGTATTAATTTAGGAAGGCAACGCAGCTGGCAACTTTTAAGGAACTCTAAACAACTGCTTTTGCAAACTTTCTCATGTGCCATTTTAAGAAACACTACATGACTAGCTGTCAGCAGGTGTTTGTCATGGAGGAGGCTGATGCTGCTAAGTCGAGGATGACAGCTCCTTGTTGTTTGAGACCAGCAGAAAGTCTAGCAGAGCTCCCCACGCAGTGCCTGCGAAGGAGAGGACCTTGGGTTTGGTCAACACGTGCACGTGATTCAGAGAGCGGAGCCTGGAGCCCAGAGCCCTGGGCAAACGCAGCTGCTGCCCTGGGAGGCCGTGGATGACAGATGCAGCTTCCTCTCGGGTCCTGATGAAGTAGACTTAGGAACTGCCTAGAAAAATGCCTGCCGGGGTTCTGGGGCTCCAGCCTCTAAGGAGAAGTGGTACCCAGGGGCTAAGCTCCCCTACCACTCCAGATGTCAGGGGCAGCCTCCGTGAGACACCAGTAATGTAAAGTAGTTCCTAGAATAAGGTTGCCAAGGGATACAGGAAGCCAGCTTTCATGAGCATCAATGCCCCATCTGGCCCAGGGCCTTAGAGGACACCCCAACACACCACGGTGGGCAGCTGGGGTGGGGGAGACCCCTGGCCTCAGCAGTAGGAGACTGTCTCCAGTCTTTTATATATTCTAGAGGCCCAGCACATGAAATTGTGCAAGACCTAGATCTGCCGTGCTGGCGGGACCCCAGGCCTCGCTGCATGGAGCCACAAGACCCCAGGCCTCACCGCGTGAAGCCACAGACCTTTCTCCGCTGCACGGCTCCGACCCGTTGTTTAGTCGTGATGCCGTTAGGGCAGGGGTGGGCAAACTTTTTGACTCAAGGGCCACAATGGGTTCTTAAACTGGACCGGAGGGCCGGAACAAAAGCATGGATGGAGTGTGTGTGTGAACTAATACATGTTAACACTGCTGCTGGTGAAGGAGCAGAGGGGAGAGCAAGAGAACCCTCTGCTCTTTCGGCTCCGCGGGCCGGATAGAACCGGCCCGTGGGCCGTAGTTTGCCCACGGCTGCGTTAGGGCGTCAAGACCACAGGCCTTTTATAATATAGGATATTTTTTAATTGATTTCAGAGAGGAAGGGAGAGGGGGAGAGAGAAACATCAACAATGAGAGACAATCATTGATCGGCTGCCTCCTGCATGCCCCACACTGGGGATCGAGCCCACAACCCAGGCGTGTGCCCTGACCAGGAATCGAACTGTGACCTCCTGGCACACTGGCAGGGCTGTCCTTCACACCCGGAGCTTCTTTGAGCCTCAGTTTCCTTCTCTACAAAGCAGAGATGTTAACACCTGGCCTGATTGCTTTCCAAAGCTGTTCTGAGGAACCACGAAGAGAACAAAGGCAGACACACTGTACACTGTCAACGCCTGTGACCGTGACCGGCGAGGAGGCTTAACATCACAGTGGCCCTCACACACCTGCGCCTCTGGGTCTGGGCACCCTGGGCTTGTGGGGATCCATTTCACACCCAACTGGATCTGAATCCCCGTCTCCATTGCTGCTCAACCAAGTTCCCGCCAGAAGCATCCTTAAAGCTCGGATGATGACCCTAATTTCAGGGTGCCCTGGAGACTCATCTAGGGGAGGCGAATCTTCACAAGCACCATGGAGTGAGCACCCCTCAAACAACAAACACAAAAGAACTTACCACACCTGCGCCAGGAAGCACCCCGTGTCCTCCAAATGCTCCCTGCCTGGCCCCAGTTTATACAGCAGAATCTAGCCTCTCTCTCTCTCTCTCTCTCTCTCTCTCTCTCTCTCTCTCTCGCTCTCGCTCCCCCCTCCCCCATGATCATCAACCAGAAGGTCAAGGAGAGAAGGCCCCTGAGCCGCTTTCTTTCGGAGGGGAGGGGAGCCAGGACCAGCTGTCTCAGAGACCTCGGAGAGGCCCAGGCCGCCAGGTGGCCATCCACCCAAAGATAGAAAGCAAACCTTCAGCTCGATGCCGCTGCCAGAAGGGAACGCACTCGCACTTGTAGCGCTATTTCCTGGCTGAGAGCTGACCTACATTGCCGTCCCTGCCCACACTGGTAATTGTTTACCGCGGGGCGCCTGTTCTTTGGCCGCCGTCCTTTCTCTGGTGTTCAGCCTGTTAATTGGTTTCCAGGGGTTCTGTTGCACCAACGATACTGAACCCCTCCCTGTGACCTGTCTGCTGGCTTTCTTGAGCACGCCCAGGAGCGCGGGTGCCCTCAAAGACATCACCGTGACCCCCAAAGAGTGTTCCACTCACAACACACATCTTGGAAGAAGGGAGCTTGTGGCCACGTGGGCGTGAAGAGAGGAGGGGACAGGGGATCGAGAGGGGAAGGCAGGCAGGTTAGCCTGATGGGTCACTCTCTCTTCTTTCTTGGTTAAGACCAAAGGATAATCAAAGCACGAAAGGGCTGCGAGGGCAGAGAGGGATGTGCCGCGAATGCCCCCCTTAAGGAGAGGCTGGGCGCTCTATGCTCTGGGCTGGGAAGCCAAGGATTCCAGAGGATAAGGAGAGTAACAAATCAAAGCCCCTTTAGGTCGCAGGTAGGGACTCAAGTGAGGAGACTGGGTCAGAGAGGGAGAAGTGACTGAGCTGGTGAGTGGAAGCATCTAGAACCGCTCCTCAGACTCCCAGCCTCCCTTGACAATGGTCTCTCTACTCGTGAGTCAGATGCCTCTGTGCCTACCCTTCCAGGTGGGTGTTTATCTGTTGGATTCCGCTCTATCCTGAGTGCCTGGCACATAGAAATCAATCAATACCTTTGGAATAAGCATGCCGTAC
>NW_006298676.1:124958-131251 GCF_000327345.1 Myotis davidii | reverse complement strand
TGAGGCTCAGATCTGTAAGTGCATTTTATAGGGGTTTTCTTTACATGCTAACCACGGCCCCGTTTCAACAATGGGGGTGCTGTTTTGATGATCCGGGGAGCTGGGCGCCACAGTGTGGATAATGTCCGTGTGGGGGCCGGAGGGAGAGGGGGCCTATGAAAATGTTTGATGGTCTTTTAGTTAAAGGAGTTCAGTGAGAAAAGCAGAAGCACCCGCCGGAGTGGAGCAACCGGGGGACCAATGGCCTCAGATCAAGGCCAGGAGAGGACAGCCAGGGCTCCGGCAGGTGTGCCCGGGAGGGACAGCGCGGCCCGGGAACACTGAGTGATGAGCAGAGGCCCTGCCAGAATCAAGCGAAGGCTCGTCAGAGATGTGCCTCGGGCAGACGATCAGAGAGGTCTGGGGACATGCTGGCTCTTATGAAGTGCTGCTGGATGTCACTGTGAGTCACTTGGTGCCAGGTCTCCGGTTAGAAATGCAACCCAATTATAACAGCTCCTGTGGGGGGACCTGGTCTATGTGATGAAGATGCTGTTTCTGGCCCCCCTTCCAGGGACAGGTTGGGCTGAAAGGCAGGGCCTCCTATGCCTCTACAGCTCAACAGACCCCCAGACACACGGGCAAAGCCCTGTTTTAACCACGTGCTTTGAAGGAGAAAGAATGTTGGAGAGCAAGACAGGGCCAAGGAAGGGCTGTGGAGGGGCCGAGGAGGGGCCATGGAGGGGCCGTGGAGGCAGGAGCAAGCAGGGCCCGGCCTGGGGTGAGCTCTCTGGTTGGGGTGCCAGGCACAGGCCCTCGGTGTTTGGCTGGGCAGGCTGTTCTGCCACCAGGGAGCTCAGCCGCGTGTGCCAGGGGGAAACCAGCCCACGTGACGCTGCTCTGACTCAGCCAGAGCCCTGGGCACCGAAGGTTTCGTCAAACCTTAGCCAGTTCAGGACATTCCAGTCCACAAAGTCCCTGAGTCAGATTCCCTGGGTAGAAAAACAGATGGTGCTAACAGTGCCCCTTCCTCTAATCAGCATTAAAAAAATTCAATGAAAGGAGAGAGTTTAACGGTTCACAGGACATCCTTCAGAGTCACATTCACGGCTTTGACTCTGCCGGCGACCTTCGTGTAAGGCAGGACGGCTGGCCCTTCCCGCAGGAACGACGGTCTAGGGACCGAGGGGAGGCCCGGCTCTGAAGGAAGGAACAGCCCATCCATCCTTCCACTGCCGTAGGAGGTCCACGAGAAACGAGACCGAGGTTTATCCCAAAGCACAGGCCTCTGCTGCAAGTCAACATTTAGGATTTTATTTCGGGGGCTGAAGGAGGCGCTGGCTCCCACCTTTCCCTCCAGCCCTCGCACCGACACTGAATAATGCAGCGTGTTCCCCCCACAGCCTGGGGAACAGCCTGCTCAGTGGAAAGGCCTCGCAGCTGCAGCCTGGCTGTGGAGCCCTTTAATCAAGGTCACAGCAGGCTCGAGAGCACAGAAAACAAGGGTGCTGCTCCCCGCACCCCACCCCTACCTCTTCTGGGATCTGGGGCGCCTGGGGACCTGGAAGGACCAGGATGTACCCCAGGACCAGGGAGGTGCAAAATTTTCCTTAGCTCTAAAGGAGTAGGGGGAAGGGATGGGAAAGGCCGGGCTGGCAAGCTCTCGTCTCTCCCCTCAGGGCACAGGGGACCCATGGCGTCTCCTGCTTGTAACCCAGTGTGATGTACGTGGTCAGCACGTTTGCAGGGGGGTGGGGAGAAGGTGGGCAACAGAATGTGCTCTGGCCTTGCGCCATCACAGAGGGTTTCTCCACTGTGGTGTAGCGCAAAGAACACCGAACTGAGGCTCGGGTGGGGAGGCTGTGTGACGCTTGGAAAACCCACCTCCCTCTCTGACTCTCCAGCTCCTTTGGTATGGAAGCGGACAGTCGATTCTTTGGTCTCTTTCAATGGTTCTCCACTAATTAGAATTTTTTTTTTAAATAATAGGGTTTTTTCCCTCTCCTCCACTAGATGGCACTGTGTCTCCAACTGCAGGGCCAGGGCCTGCAGCAATCCTGAGGGTGTTTGTTCAGCGGTTCCGCTTGGCCTAGCACAGCCCAGGCCAGGCTGGCTGCTGCCCTGCCAGCAGGAGGCTGAGATTGTGCAATCCGGCTCTGCAGGTCGAATCCGGGCAGAACAGGAAATGGTCAGGAGCTTACACTTCAAAAGGGCATTTGGGTTTCAAAGGGTAGAGCTCTGGCGAAGGTTGGGCAGACCAGGTAGTTTCCTGGAGGCGAGGCCCGGACTTGAACCCCACAGCGTCGCCCCACATATGTGCATCCTCTTTTCACCAGGACACACCGTCGCCAGAGGATCCTGGCACAGACTCTGTGCTAGACCTCCATTTTCGGCACCGTTTTCTAGAATGTCAGCCTCATAGATCAAAGGCTCTGCAGCATCAGAGAGAACCCCAGGGCAAATGCCCACGGCTGCAGCATCCCTGTCTCCTGTGACCTGCACCTTTCCGTGTGTCTGTTCAAGTCCAGGATGAAAAGACTGACATCTCTTTCCACTATAATCTCCACGTTGGTTTTTTTTAAAAGAGAAGATGAAATAGTTCAAGTCAACAAATGTTCCAGAATAATCATGTTTAAAATATAGTCAGTAAACTTTTTTTTTTTTGAGTCTTTCAAACAACACAGTATTGGGTAAAAATACTTAGAGTCTTTTGTGGAGGGGAAATGGCACAAATGTTTCTAAAGCTAAGTTAAATTCTGTGAGCAAATATTAGAATATAAGGAACAAATGGAAGAGGGTTTGTGGCATTTGTGTGATGGGGGGAATTTTTCTTCCTTAAATTTAAAGTGTGCATTGTGCTCTGATGTTTGAAAAATATCAATAGCAAATTCCCGATGACCAGGATCTACGGACTCCTAAAAAGCTTCCTGTATTCCCCTAACATGCGTTTCAGTTTTAAAACCCCTTTCAAGTTCTCTGCCCAAAGGTCAGAATTTCCATCAAGTGTGACTGTTCCTGAGTTATTTTTAAAGATTCCCTTTCTGAACCTCACCATTGATGTTTTTTTCCTCTGATTTTTTTTTTTAACGTAATGTTTTGGATGTAACAGAATAGTTATTTGTTCTTTTCTCTCTAAATTGAAGGTGGTATAATACTGAAAACATTTTATCAAAAATGAATTCATAATGTCACCACTGTAAAATAACTACCTTTATCATGCATACTGGAGGCCTGGTGCATGAAATTCATGCACAGGGCGGAGGGGTGGGGGCCACAGCCCAGCCTGCAATGACACCAGCGTCCTGTGCCTCAGCCTCTGGCCAGAGGCTCTTCCTTCCCTTCGTGCAGTGGGGGCACAGGACACTGGGCTCATGTCGCCGGGGCAATGCCGCCAGCATCCCACCCTGGCCGCTATGGGCACCGTCATATTTGTGACAGAGTGACAGTTAATTTGCATATTGCCCTTTTATTAGATAGGATTCCTACTTGGATGTTGGCCACATATATGGGCATTTTTGTTTAGTTATAATCATAGAATACATGCTATTTTGAAGAACACTTTTTTAAATTGTCTAAAGTTTTACATAGGTCTCCTTTTTCCCCCATTGACCCTCCCCACACACACACACCAGCCATCCCACCCGGGCAAGCCCCAGTGTCTGTGTCCATTGGTTATGCTAATATGCATGCATACAGTCCTTTGGTTGCTCTTTAATTCACCCCCCGCACCCCCTGTCTCTGGATCTATTCTTATTCATCAAATTATGATGATCATTATATATATATCCCACATATGAGTGAGATCATGTGATATTTATCTTTCTCCAACTGGCTTATTTCACTTAGCACAATGCTCTCCAGTGAAGAACACTTCTTTTTAAAGACTTGCCAAAAATTTATCCAATATCCACTGATGTAGTTTCCAGTGAGAAAAGTGTCACTACCTAATCCAGAGAGCCTATAGAATGACATTTAGTTAAAGCTAAAGGCATACTGGGGAATTACATTACTAACCCGACCTATTTACTTCCTAGGAACAGTAATGCCTGTGGACTCTGATTGCTATGAAAGGACTAGGAGGCATCCACATACCTGACTCAGCATCCTTAGCCCATCCTCCAATTTATTTGCCCTTCCTTTGCATCCCCTGGGGCCTCTCTATTTAGCGCTTTTGAAAGTCCATCTTCCTTAGTTTATTATTTATCTACTGGTGTGTGGAGATAAAAGATACTGGGCAGTGTCTCCTTCCTTATCTTTCTATCTCGGCCCAAGTGTAAGCACAGCACCTCACACTTGAGGTTGAAGGAATGGGAGATTGGGCGGGGGCATCTTTTTTGTCGGAGACCGGAGACAATGGGCTGCAATCTACAGTGGAAATGGAGCTTCTGAAAAAAAAGGTTAAAAAAATCAAATAGGGCTATGCTTCCACTCCCAGTGATAGGGAAGAGCTGGAAATACTTCTCAAGTACAAGACTCTGCCTTCCATCCTTTCATCTCCCACCTGGCAAGGAGGGGTGGCACTAGCTACCACAGGCACATAGGTTTATATGCACCAGGAATCACCCCAGTCCTTCCGCAGACTCGGTGCTATCCTTCACTGGTCTATGCAAATCAAGAGAATCCAAATCAGTTCATTTTCTCAGGGTGGTGCTCATTCACCCGCGCATCAGGCTGTCTCGGCTACCGCCTGGGTTCCCTGAGAAAGGGCAGGAGCCATATCAGTGAACTCATGGCAGGAAAGACACTCGGGAGTCCCTTCAACACCAAATTTATTTCTGGCTACACTTTACGGCCCAGTACTTTTGCTTTAACTACCTACAGAACAGGTCAAGATCACTGCTAATGTTTAATTACAACAAATACAAAATAAACTTCGGTGGTGTCCTTAAACTTTGCTCGGATCAGCCTTGCAGAAACCAGTAATGAGACATGGCAGGCCGGTAATTAAAATGTAGACTTTGCTTTCATGCCATTACAGGGTAAGAATGGGCATGACTTGCTAAACTACTTCCATCTGATGGCGATTACTTGATCATTCTCTGCACGGTTATATTAAGGCGTTTCATGCAGACCCAGATGCCATGACAAAAAAGATCCCTTTTAATAAAGCTCTATCACATAATCATCTATTTTTACCCTGCGTTGACTCAGAAAGGATTTGAGGTAGCCGACAGCAACAGGAATGAAATAGCTGCCATTTGTGGGTGACGGCTACACCTCAGACACTGCCGACCAGGTGTTTTATTTCCGTTGCCTATAATTTTACAGAAATCCCTCCAGGAGAGAGATCATTGTTAGGGAGGCAGCAGAGGTGAAGAACTCAGGCTCTGGAGTCAGACTGTTTGGTTTTAAATCCTGGCTCCGTCACTAACTAGACGTGAGACTTCAGCAAGTTGCCCAACCTCTCTGTGGCTCCGTCTGTCATCCGTGTAATGGTGACATCAGCAACTACTTCCTAAGGGTTAGGGGTAAGTGGGGTCAGCATCTAAAATGCCTACCACACAGGAAAGAATTAATGTTAGGTATGAGGCCGAGACAGTCAGTGCTCACTCAGTAGCCCATGTGTTCTAAACATCCAGTCCGCCCTGGTGAAGCAAAACCATGTGGCTAGTTTGGGTTCTGCCTTTCATCCTTCCATCTCCCACCCGGCAAGGCAGGGTGGCACCAGCTACCACAGGCACATAGGTTTATGTGCACCAGGAATCACCCCAGTGTGATGTGAGTGGAAGTGACATGTGTCATTTCTAGACACAACATTTAGGCATCAGTGCATGACTTTTTAGCCTCTCTTTCTTGACTCAGTGGCCCTAGAAGCCACATGCTGAAATGATGGCAATTCTGGAAGGAACCTGCCTCCCAGAGTCACCAGGTGCAGAAGGGCCCAGATGATGCACATCAGATTTTGCATGAGCGAAGCATCCATTTTTGCTGGTCTAAGCTTCTGATATTTCCAGATTTACCTGTTACTGCAGCATGGCATACCCTATCCTGACTAACAGCCAATATTATGTTAGTCTTATCACTTCTTTTTACATTTGAAGAAGCTGAGGGTCAACTAGCCAGAGACAGAACCTCCATTCAAACCCAGGTATCTACTGAACTTCCAAAACAACATCAATAACTAACATTTGCCTCTTTCTGTAATCCCTGCCAACTCTTGGGTGCTATGCAAAACGTTCCTCCTCAGTTAAGCGCTGAAGAGAATGTCAGAGAGGGTGACTGTTGGGGGCTATGTGTATTTGTGTAGAAACAAAATGCAATGTTCAGTCTGCATCATTTTTTGTGTGTGTGTCCACAAAATCGTTACAATTCCT
>NW_006298676.1:118881-124743 GCF_000327345.1 Myotis davidii | reverse complement strand
TTCCTTTCAGTCTTTGTCTATGTATCTTTTTGAATTTAAGTCAAGATCAGGCTCAACATACAATTTTGTGTCTTACTTTTACGTGAGATTATAAGCCTTTTTCCATGTCTTCCATTAAAAATTTTACAGCCCTGGTGAGTGCGGCTCAGTTGATTGAGCGTTGTCCCATGCACCGAAAGGTCACTGGTTCGATTACGGGTCAGGGCACGAGGATTTGCCCAGGATGTGAGCTCGATCCCTGGTTGAGGTGCATGCAGGAGACAACTGATCAATGTTTCTCTCTCGCTCGCTCTCTCTTTCTCTCTCTCTCTCTCTCTCTTTCCCCCTCTCCCTTCCTCTCTGAAATCAATAAAAATATTTTTTTAAAAAGCACAACCAAACCAAACAACACTCCCATCCTTCCCTCCTCCCATCTGTCCTCACCACTAATAGTGGCCCTCAAAATTTTGGGGGCCCAGCCCCTCTGAACCCCCCTTCTCCCCAGCACCTCCCCTCTCACGCTCTCTTGCCCATTTCTGAAGCGTGTGTGTGTGTGTGTGTGTGTGTGTGTGTGTGTGTGTGTGGCGCGTGCCTAACTCTTTCCTTAGGGTATACTCTGATGTGCAACTACTTTATACTAAAACTGTTCCCAGCAAATACTCAATGTTACAAAAAAAAAAGTACAGAATCCAGTCACTGTTGTTGATGGAACCAATGGCCTAGTCAAGTAGCAGAACTCCTTCAGAGAGGGCTCTTGAATAGAAAAATGATTGTTTTGGAAAAAAGATGCAAAGACATCGTAGTGGTTCAGGTTGCTCTTAAACTCGGGTTAAGAACTGTTGTGTGGCACCTCTTCACCAGAGAGCTATTCAATCAAAAGCAGACATTAGTTTAAAAGTATAATATTGCTATTCACGGGGAAGAACCTGGCCGCCCACTCTTCCTTGTAATTCACCAGGCTCTCTAAAAAGCACATATTGCCTGCAGACGGGAGCTGACAGGCAGGAGAGCTTTGAAAGCATAACCTCGGGGTGTCCTCCCCCTGAGAGCAGCTCTGGGAAGCTCAGCTTCAGCCTAAACAGTTGCCAAGAATACCCCAAGTAGCTACAGAATCCAGACTCAGTTAGTCCAAGTGTCCCCGCTGGTTAAATGCTTTTTATTTTGACAGATTAATCCATATTTTTCAAACATAAAACAGGAAGAATACATAACACAATCTGGGTTTCTTTTCTTTTCTTTTCTTTACTTTTCTTTTCAGCTACAAATAACTACTTATCCTGCAAGGATTTATCTTTCACAAGAGGCATCCCATCAATGAGCATCACTACAGTGATGGCAGCAGCAGCAGCAGCAATACTTAGAGCAGCAAAACGCTTACTGCAGCCCTAACCGGTTTGGCTCAGTGGATAGAGCGTCGACCACATCCCCAGTAGGGGGTGTGCAGGAGGCAGCTGATCGATGTTTCTCTCTCATTGATGTTTCTAACTCTCTATCCCTCTCCCTTCCTCTCTGTAAAAAAATCAATAAAATATACTAAAAAAAACCCACACACTTATTGCACCAGACATGAAAACAGCTTTGGGTGTGCAAGCAGGACTAAAGCAAGTAAAACGAATAACTTCATCTTTAAAAGCTGGCTTATTAACAACACGTGTTTATTAGGGGACTCCTCGCACCAAGCACTCTGCCAGGGGTCTTTATACATTTCCGCGTATCCCTCACAAGTACTACTAGGGAGGGGGTATTAGTCCCATTCTACAGAGGAGGAAACTGAGGCTCACAGATTGAGGGGCAGGTTGCACACTGGTAAGCGGTGGAGCTGGGGTCTGAACGCGGTGAGCAGCCAGGTTCTCAGGCCTTCAGCCGGTTCCTTCTAGAAAGGGGTGGGGGGGTCATGCACAATCGAGAAGGAACCACTTGTGGTGGGAAAGAAGCGTTTGCGGCTTTTATACTCCAGGAAGCCTCTTGAGAACCCCTCTCCAACTGCTCTTCCAAAAAGCACCGTTACTCTGGCTCCAGGGGAGGCAGGTCCATTTGACTTGCGTCCCCAAGGAGTGACCTAACCCTTACGCACACAGAGGAAGCCCGGAGCCTTCCCATTGGAGCCATTTTTGGGCCAAATCCTGCAAGAGGAGATTAAAAACACACCGACAAAGCATTGCCACCGGAAAATGTGGGACGTGGCTCGCTTTTGAAGGGAAAAATGAAAAGTGACAGGGACTCTGGGAAGGAGCCAGAATCGTGACAGGTGGCAAGGACAAGTAGGAGAGACCGTCTCCCTTCTGCTTATGAAAAATGGCTCCAAAGAAAGTCACTCTCTGCCGTGGGCCTGGTGGGTGACACCGAGACAGCGCCTCTGAGCCAGCTCCAGCCACCGAGAGCTTGAGACTGGGGCGTGTTTTTCTCCACATTCACGTATTTACTCAGGGCTGCGGACTCTCCAGCGCCGAAGAAAGCATCCTAAGAAAATGAGACGGGAAATCCAATTTCTGATTCCAGAACCGGGTCTGCCCAATAGTCATGAGCTGCAGCTCAGCCTCACCTTTAGGTCCAAGAAGGCAGGACTGCAGAGGGCCTGAGGCCCCTCCGAGTGTGATTCGGTGTAACGGAATCCAACCGGGCGAATATTCGCCCAGCGCCCACACTGTGCCAGGCTTCCTGGCCTCAAGACATAACGTGCTAGTCCCTGTCCTGAAGAAGCTCAGCATCCGGCAGAGGGAAGGGTGTGTGAATAACCCGTCCTAGGAGTCGTGAGATGAGTTTATGAAAAGGAGCGCAGGGAGGCACGATCTGTTCTGAACTGGAGGCTGAGGAAGGCTACTGCAGTACCTGAGGCCTGAGCTGGGTTGGAAAGGGTTAGGAGACATCTGTTAGGGGGAGAAAGGTGGGGTCCAGTAACACCGCCAGCCCCGCCCTCACAGTCTTCCTAACCTGGAGCAATGCAGACGTGGGGTTTCTGTGAGCTGCCTGGTGCCAGTGCCAGGTCTTGGGGTGGTACACAGGGCAGTGTGGCTGGCGCACAGCTTTGGGAGAGGATGCAGGGTGACTCTCCCAGGAGGAGCAGCTCTAAACTCAGTGGGTCACATGGGTATTCTCGCGGGCAGGGCTGCTCCAACACCCTTCCTCGGAGCCTTGGGGTTCCGAGGTGGGAGGGGGGGTGACAAGAGGAAGGCTGCGAGAGCAGGGCCTCGCCATGCCAGGTGTCATCCCTGTAAGATTTTGCTCGGGTGGGTTCTGCTGCTTGAATGTCTTTGGAAAGCAGTGCTCGGGGGCCTGGCATGGTGATCAGTTCCCAGCTGTCTCCTCACAGAAAGCCTGGACCATGAGGACAGTCTCAACAGAGTCCTCTCCGTGTCTGCTCTGGTCCCTGGCAGCTCCTTCTCGGCTGCCTTGGCTGATGCCCGAGTCCGCCTCTGCCAAGAGACGGTCCAGTGCTGGATTCCTCGGGGCTCGGCTCTGGATTTGAGGGTCCTCTCGGAGGGGCTTTGGTGGAGCTCATGGAATCATGGTCCCCTTTTGGCTGAGGGCTCCACATGTCCACCCCATCCATCTGCAGAGCCACCAATGCCACTGTCTTCCTTGATGCCTCCAACTAAACATGGGCCAGACTTGAATTATAATTGCCCCTCCCACCCCAGTTCTACCCTCCCCCAGCATCCTGGTCCTGCTGGGTACCCCTGGCTCCAGCCATACTTTCAGGAACCATTCTTGGCTACTCCCTCTTCCTCACCCCCAATTCCTGCTCATCCATCTCCTCATGGGCTCTCGAATCTCCCCACTTTTCCCCATCCTCACTGTCAGCACCCTACTTCCGGCCACCAAGGATCTTCACTTAGACCATGATGAGAAACCTCCCGATGATCCCACCCCCACCCCCACATCCCATCTGAACCCCTTCTGGTCAGTTCCCCACACAGCTGCTGGGATATTTCAAGAACACAATCTGATCCTCAGAATCCTCTCCTTAAAACCTGTTAAAGCCTTCCTTACAGTCCCTTCCTATCTCACAGTCTTCCTGTGGCATCAAAGGCTGTGCTTGCCTGGGCACCAGCCTCAACTCATGAACCCCTTCCCTTCTCTGGGCTCTTGCCTCAGCGCCTACAACAAAACCTGCCCTCTCCCTCCCATGCCTGCCATGGGAACTCTGTCCTGGCCCCTCTGCCCAGCCACCTCTAAGGCGACCTTCACTTCTCAGCTTAACCTTCATTGCTCGGGGAAGTCTGCAGTGTCGGCAGAAGACATGCCCACAGCGCTCGGATTTATCTTCTGCAGCACTTGCCACACTTTATTTACAGTCATTTGTTTACTGTCTGTCTTGCAAAGGGTCAGATTTTGCTCATTGCTATATAACTCATGCTCAGTATAGTGCCTGTACACAATAGGTGCTCAGGATGTAGTTTAAAAATAGGTAGTTAAACCACTCGCAGCTCTCTTCTCTTCTTCAGTAGGCACACACTGCCCACAGACTCCTCCCTCTCCCTCTCCTCCAGCTCTGCTCTCCTCCCATGGTCTGCTTCCGGTCATCAGGCCCTTCTGTTCTATTCACATGCCCAGCTTTTAAAGAAATGCATCTTTATTGATTTCAGAAAGAAAGGGAATGGGAGGAAGAGAGAGAGAGAGAGAGAGAGAGAGAGAGAGAGAGAGAGAGAGAGAGAGATATAAAAGATGAGGGGGAAGCATGGATTGGCTGCCTCCTGCATGCCCCACACTGGGGATGGAGCCTGCAACCTGGGCATGTGCTCTGACCAGGAATCAAACCGTGACCTCCTGGTTCATAAGTCGACACTCAACCACTGAGCCACGCCAGCCAGGCCCACCTGACCAGCTTTTCAACAACCCTCACACATTGTGTGAGATGACTGCCATGGAGAGAGCCACTTTATTCTCTACTGAGTGATGCCTGTTTTGTCACTATCCACCCACTATTGTTATTTCTACAAAAATAGTCATCAAAACGCTATTAGAGTTCTATGTCTAGAGTCTGGCATCCAAGTTAGCATAGAAAAAAGAAGAAATATTATTTAAAACATGTGTCTGGTTTCAATTCTCATTGCTGCTTTTTCAGGTGGATGCATATATACTCTGGGGGATGTGCTGGTGAAACAATCATTCAGCTTAGTAGACATTCATAGCTAGTATCTTAGAATGTTGGTGGTTATGGAGCAGGACAGGTGGGCAGAGCAGTCCCTTAGACCTGTCGGATTTACAAAGCATCAGGCACAAAGAAAAGAGAAACCTCGCTTTTCCGGGGCTGAGGGCCCCCCTCCTGCTGCAGTGCCGGCCACGTGACCAGGAGCCAAACATCAATGACCAGCTGATTTGTTCAGGCAAGCCAGTTTCAAAGCAACTCAAAAGGACTGTCATCCTGTAGAGGCTGCAAACAAAAGGCCAGGGATGCTTTTCCCTTTTTTAATTGACCTGAGCTGTCAACCACTTCATTAGCAGCTAGATTAGCTTGGAATTAGCACCCTAATTAAGTGCTGTTAAATCAGAACCTGAGAGGTGTGAACTGGGAAGTGAAGGCGGGGGCAGGTTGGACAGGACCACTTGCGAGAAATGGGGAAACGGGTTCCTTAACCCGAGGCGGCAGCACAAACTTGAGTCTTGCAGATGGATTTCCAGATGGAGGGCGTGCTATGCAGGTTTTATTTCTGAGGCAAGTGGCTCAAACCCTTACTTAGAACGTCTAGGCAGTAAAGCACAGAGAACTGCTTGCTTACAAACGGCATGGGAAAGTAATCCTATATAATAAGAGGCTAATATGCAAATTGTCCCCTCTGGAGTTCAACTGGGAGTTCAATCGCTCACTATGACGTGTGCTGACCACCAGGGGGTGGTGGGTGACCAGCAGCAGCGATGGGGCGCTGAGGGAGCAAGGGAAAG
>NW_006298676.1:113756-114809 GCF_000327345.1 Myotis davidii | reverse complement strand
GATCATCGACCTATGAACCAGGAGGTCACAGTTTGATTCCTAGTCAGGGCACGTGCCCGGATTGTGGGCTTGATCCCCAGTGTGGGGCGTGCAGGAGGCAGCCGGTCAATGATTCTCTCTCATCACTGATGTTTCTATCTCTCCCTCTCCCTACCTTTCTGAAATCCATAAAAATATATATGTTTTTTAAAGAGGGAGAACTGAGATTGGTGCCATTCACTGTTGTCTACACAGGGCAGACGGGTTGAGACTGCTGGTCCCACACGCCAGTCAGCTGCTTGCGCTGTGCAGTCGATGACAATCATTATTAGGATGAAATGTGTACCTTTTAAATCATAAAAAGAGTGTCTTCACACTGCCACACGCTGGACACGACTTTTCAATGTTCCTGAACACTCAGCTCTGAGAGGCAGGAAGAACATGGTCACTGGAGGGGGCAGCCGGCGATGCTCAATGCAGGAGCTGCCCTCTGGTGGTCAGTGCGCTCTCACAGCGGGGATCTCTGCTCAGCCATAAGCCAGGCTGATGGCTGCCAGTACAGCAGTGATGGTGGGAGCCTCTCCTGCCTCCTCAGCAGCGCTAAGGATGTCTGACTGCAGCTTAGGTCTGCTCCCCACCGGCAAGTGGACAACCCCCGAGGACTGCCAGGATGCCAGAGGGATGTCTGATTGCCATCTTAGGCCCAATCCCCAAGGGAGCAGGCCTAAACCAGCAAGTGGTCATCTCCGAGGGCTTCCAGACTGCGAAAGGGCACAGGCCGGGCTGAGGGACCCCCTACTCCCAAGTGCACAAATTTTTGTTTACCGGGCCTGTAGTATATATATATGAGGCTAAGTGTCTGTCCATCTAACCGGTAGCTATGACGCGCACTGACCACCAGGGAGCATACGCTCAATGCAGTAGCTGCCGTGACGTGCACTGGCCATTCTATCTAATAAAAGGCTAATATGCAAATTGCCCCTCTGGAGTTCAACCGGGAGTTCAATCGCTCACTATGACGCGTGCTGACCACCAGGGGGTGGTGGGTGACCAGCAGCAGCGATGGCACTGAGG
>NW_006298676.1:109481-113679 GCF_000327345.1 Myotis davidii | reverse complement strand
GGGAAAGAGGAGGCAGGGAAGTAGGGAGGCGGGGAAGCTGATCGACACTAATAGCCAAACAGGCCTAGGGACCCTACCCGTGCATGGATTTCGTGCACCGGGCCTCTAGTTGGAAAATATTTCACAGGCAGGGATAAAGGGAGAACGCAAACTTGACACTGTTGGCTCACAGACTGTCCCTGTAGGTTCTCTGGAATGACTAGCTTTGACCTTGTGAAACCCTTGGACTCTAGGCAACTTAGAGGAACCTCTCAAACCTAAGATTTGTGAAAACATAGCATCATTGCTATGACATGACAATGATGGCAAGCGTGGACCCTAACACACACTGCACGTTAACAGTACTTCACTTTGAGAAGTTTGTTCTGAGGTGGAAGCAGCTGTTTATCAGCTTTATGCTACTTTTTAAAAAATTGATTTTTAGAGAGAGAGGAATTGGGGAAGAGAGAGAGAGAGAGAGAGAGAGAGAGAGAGAGAGAGAGAGAAACATTGATGGGGTTACCTCCTGTACATGCCCCAAGTGGGAATCAAACCCACAACCTAGGTATATGCCCTGCCTGGGAATCAAACCTGCAACCTTTTGGTGCAAGGGATGATGCTCCAAGCAGCTGAGCCACCCGGCCAGGGCAGCTGCATGTTACTTTTAACTGCCAATATTGAGAGTCCCAACCATGCTGAGCTGAGCAGACTGTGGGACGGAAGCCAGGACTAAGACCAAAAAAGTCCAACATAAAGGCTTGGGGATTTTATTATTCAAAGCAACTACCAAATTTCAAATGCTAAGATTTTTTTTTTTTTTAATCAAGCACAGAGGAAAGGAAAGGAAACATCTTTATTTCTTTCTGAAAGTCTCTCCTTCAGAATACTGTCTCCTCCTTTTCCTGTCTTTGCCGCAATCATGAAAGGGCATCGGTAAGAAATCCTTTGGTATGGCTCCTCATCTAAGCAAGAATTCTTCTCACACGTGTGATGGAAGGATTTCATGAGCTCATCGGGGCAAGGCCTGTTCTTAGCACCCAAATATTAAGACTCTACCCTGCCTCTGGAATTGTCTGCTTCTGGAATTTTCTAAGCTCAGAAAGTAGATTGAAAGCAGGGGCCATCCATTGAGCCATAGATAGTATGAGAATTAACAAAACTGAAGCTCTCCAAAAGACTTCTGAATTAAGGGGAGTACGTGGATTGTAAGGAGACTGAGGGGAGAGTTGGGGGTGTTGAACTATCAGCAGTTCTCAACCTGTGGGTTTGTCCTGCCCCCACACCAGTTAGCCCTCCCAGCAGGTGGGGTGCTCAGGACAGGAACTCAGGGTCAGACCCTGAGTGTGGCCTGAGGAAGGGTTGTTATCTGTTCTGAGTCCTGTTTCCTCATCTGTAAAATGGGCAGACAGATCCTCCCTTACAGGAGCTTTATGAATATTAAATAAGAAAACATGTGTCAAGCGCTGAGCACACGGCAATGACTAATAGGCATTAGTTACCTTCTCCCCCCTCTCTCCTCACCTTTTTCTGCAGTTACCTTTTCCTCTCTCAGGCCTCCCTCCAGCGCTGAGCACACGGCAATGACTAATAGGCATTGGTTACCTTCTCCCCCGTCTCTCCTCACCTTTTTCTGCAGTTTCCTTTTCCTCTCTCAGGCCTCCCTCCTCCAATCCTCCTCCTCCTCGAACCACATATTTGAAGTCAGACAATATTTTCCTGTAGATCAATTGAATCCAAAACACAGGCCTTCAGCACAATTTCTGGCATGTCATTTTCATGGGTTTCATGCATTCCTATAAATCGCGTCATCCATGTGCAAACAATTGAAATGTCAGGTGCTTATCAAAACAGTCTAGGCCCGAAGCCCTGAGAATAATGGCTCATTGTCCTCGTAGTTCCAGGCCTTTTGCAGAATCCCTGTTCCCTGTCTCTTGTCACAGAACTTCAAATGGTAAGCACCTTTCCCTCCACCTCTGTCTACATTATGACAATAGCGCTATTGCAAGACAGGCGGTGCCCGTACTCAAGGGCATAAGTTGCAAACAAATTCGCTAACACCATTCAAAAGCTCCACAGACTGACTTTGGGAGCAGCCAAAAGGGGACATGCTCTGGTTGTTCATGCAAATGAGAGGTCTGCCCGTTCTCCTTAAAAACTCATCCCTGGCAGACTTCACGCGGCCGTGTTTCAGGGTGGGCCCCTCATCAAGCCTGTTGGAGTTGGATGCATTTCTCTCGTGTTTCCCTGAGAAAGACCTTGGCTCCAACTCCCACTTATTAGATGCCTGACCTTGGGCAAAGGAGGGACCTCTGAGCTTCAGCCATCACCTGTCCTGGGGCCTAAGGACTCCCTGCGAGCTTGTCACGTGGCAGTGTTCCCCTCGGCAGGAAACAGAGACACGTGACTTTACTAGGTGGCCCATTGACAGGGCGTTCAAGAACACGGAATCACAGTGAGGATGTTATTCTTTCCTCGGTTCTCTTCATTGTCCCAGCGAAGGCCAGAAACAATACCTGTTTGGTTCTAGGTTGTCTTTCAGAGTCTCTAACACCTGTTGATGTCCCTTTTTAACAGAAAACAGGCCTCGGGTCCAGACCGTGATCCGGCTGGACCCGGACAACACTGCTTTTTCTTCATTGTGTTTCTTATCCTGGCCACCTTCTATTTACGGTAAATGATCCTGGCTTTCTACTTACAGTAACTCTCCCTGTGAACGACAGTTTAAGTAACAATGAAAGTCAATGTGAAAGAAAATTAAGTGGAGTAGCAGTCTAGGTGGCATACAGAAATGGCAAAGATTGTGAAGATAGAACACAGATGACTGCATTTTGGAGAGCAGTGTTAAAAAGGTCAGAGATCGCTGCCATGGGCCCAGTGCAGACCTACCTTACAGTGGGCAGCCAGTAGCTGGTAGCTCTCATGTTATAATTTTTATATTATTAGCCTTGGAGTTTAATTGCACAGCTCTCTGCCAAAGTAGCCAGACATTCCCATTTCTTCTTCACAGTTGCTCTGGCACGGATACAGCATTTTTTTCTAATAAAAAAGGAGAAGAAGAAAAGGAAATAGATTCAAAACATTTGAATTCACAGCTCAGTTCCATCACTTACCCTGTGTATCCCCATGGATAAGTCAGGTAAACTGGCCGCGTTGAAACTCTCCATGAGAATAGCAACCCTCCCCTAGCCCCCTTTTAAAGCACTTATTGTGTGCCAAGGCACGATGATAAGGGATTTACCTCAACCATCCTGCTTAAATCTCACAATAATCCTACGGATGGGGGATTATTATCTTCGTTCTACAGATGGGGAAACAGAACTCAGACAGGTCACCTGAGGTACTTCAGGTCCCACAGCTGGTGAATGGTGGGCCGGCATCCAAACCCAGGTATTTCTGACTCCTTACCTACCTCCCAGAGTTGATATGAGGATTACAAAATACAGCAGAGAGGGTATGCCTTCTGCATAGTAGGCATAAATGGCTGCAGCTCAATCCATTTAGAACATTCCTGGCCACGGCACCAAAGGAATGTTATTTTCTCTAACCGGGTCCCAGGGACGCACAGGAGGAGAGAGGGGGACCCAGCTGCGGCTTAGCATTTGCAGCAGGACTAGGACTTGCACTGCCCTGGGGATCTGCCTTGAAGAAAGATGGCTAATGAGGACGAGCGCGGGTGCGCACAGCAGCACATCTGCTCCTGCCAACCATGCTTGCATTTACCAGCTCAGGGCTGGCAAAGAGAGCGCTGCAGGGAAGAATGACCCACACCCAAGCCCGGACAGGGGCCCACATGCGAAGGCTGCACAGCACTGGGGGCTGGCTGAGGCTGGGGGGGTGAGGCTGGTGGGGGGCATGACAGAGGCCATGAGAGGGCTCTAGTCAGAACCCCACATCCCCAAAGAGCAACGAGAGGGCTGCGATCAGAGGCCCGTGTCCCCAAAGAGCAACGACAAACGTTCACACAATGCGATTAACAGGGAAAAGTGAACGCAGCCGGCATGGCTCCGTGCTTGATCATCGACCTATGAACCAGGAGGTCACAGTTTGATTCCTAGTCAGGGCACGTGCCCGGATTGTGGGCTTGATCCCCAGTGTGGGGCGTGCAGGAGGCAGCCGGTCAATGATTCTCTCTCATCACTGATGTTTCTATCTCTCCCTCTCCCTACCTTTCCGAAATCCATAAAAATATATATGTTTTTTAAAGAGGGACAACTGAGTT
>NW_006298676.1:104998-107189 GCF_000327345.1 Myotis davidii | reverse complement strand
GTGTTATCTCTTCTTCCTAGACTTCAGCCTTGAAAGACGTGAACCCGGAGCTGTTGCAACCAACCATCCTATCACCATGTGGGAAAGCCTGCCAGAGAAAGGTGCCTACCCCACGGATGCAGTAGAGATATTTTTATTGGTGTCACCGGCAAAGTTATCTCTTCTTCCTAGACTTCAGCCTTGAAAGACGTGAACCCGGAGCTGTTGCAACCAACCATCCTATCACCATGTGGGAAAGCCTGCCAGAGAGGTGCCTACCTTTTGCTTAAGTCTGAGATGGGTTTCTCTTGCTGGCAGCTGAGAGTGCCAGAAGGTACGTTCCTCATGGCACTAATTTGCAAATGTTACCATTCATGCTCAAGAAAACACCAATGGCTTCCCATTATCTATAGAATAAAATTTAAATTCCTTAGCCTGGTGCCCAAGGCCTTCCACAAGATGGCCTCAACTTACTTCCCCACTTTATTTTTAATTGCTACTTTATCTGAAACTCTCCTGTCAAACTGGTACATTTTTGTTCTCTGAATATTAATCACCCATAGCCACCTTTGCAAAGAGTCTTGTTTTTCTCTAAGAAATAACTCGAGTCTCACCCACCCTTGGCCCCATTCATCTCTCCTTTCTCTGAATTCTTATTATATTCGCCATTTTGAACTTTTCTTTGGTCTTTGACATAAGCTATCCTACTGCTCTCATTCTTTCAACCATATTTGAGGGGCATCTGTGTATGCCAGGCACAGTGCTGGGTGCTAAGGAGAGATGATATCTATTCTCAAATATGAATGCAGAGGACTATATAATTACAATTAAGAGAAGTAGTACCGAAAAAGGTCTTTTTTCAAGAAGGCATAATAAGAGAACCAGGAAATAGCGGGAAGCAGGAAAAACTTCTCTGAAAAAGTGACCATTGAAACAGAAAATATCCGTGTGATTGGGAGGAGGCAACCGGGTGCAGAGTAGTAGGAGCTGGAGTTACAGAAGTCAGCAGAGGCAACTTATGGGGACTGTCAGAGATCTTGGCATTTTGAATGACTCTAAATCTTAATCTACCAGCAAAGGCATAGGAGGATTTTCAGCAGGGAAGTAGCCTCATCAGCTCTGTTCTTAAAAAGATCACCTGTTGCCACGTGGAAAATGGGTGAGAGGGGATCCTCATGGCACTAATTTGCAAATGTTACCATTCATGCTCAAGAAAACACCAATGGCTTCCCATTATCTATAGAATAAAATTTAAATTCCTTAGCCTGGTGCCCAAGGCCTTCCACAAGATGGCCTCAACTTACTTCCCCACTTTATTTTTAATTGCTACTTTATCTGAAACTCTCCTGTCAAACTGGTACACTTTTTGTCCTCTGAATATTAATCATCCATAGCCACCTTTGCAAAGAGTCTTGTTTTTCTCTAAGAAATAACTCGAGTCTCACCCACCCTCGGCCCCAGTCATCTCTCCTTTCTCCGAATTCTTATTATATTCGGTATTTTGAACTTTTCTTTGGTCCTTGACATAAGCTATCCTACTGCTTTCATTCTTTCAACCATATTTGAGGGGCACCTGTGTATGCCAGGCACAGTGCCGGGTGCTAAGGAGAGATGATATCTATTCTCAAGAAGCTTGATGACTGATGGGCAAATCAATAACCAAATATGAATGCAGAGGACTATATAATTACAATTAAGAGAAGTAGTACCGAAAAAGGTCTTTTTTCAAGAAGGCATAATAAGAGAACCAGGAAATAGCAGGAAGCAGGAAAAACTTCCCTGAAAAAGTGACCATTGAAACAGAAAATATCCATGTGATTGGGAGGAGGCAACCGGGTGGGGAGTAGTAGGAGCTGGAGTTACAGAAGTCAGCAGAGGCAACTTATGGGGACTGTCAGAGATCTTGGCATTTTGAATGACTCTAAATCTTAATCTACCAGCAAAGGCATGGGAGGATTTTCAGCAGGGAAGTAGCCTCATCAGCTCTGTTCTTAAAAAGATCACCTGTTGCCACGTGGAAAATGGGTGAGAGGGGAGCTAAGGGGCAGCTGTTACTGTGTTACAGGGGACAGATGATGGCGGCTTGAACTTCGGCGATATTAACGGAGATGAAGAGAACTAAGTGTATTCAGTTATATCTTGAAGGTAGGTGCTGTACGATTTAGTGATTTGGATGTGGGCAAGGAGATATAAGAAAAAGGAAAATTGGTGA
>NW_006298676.1:99559-101800 GCF_000327345.1 Myotis davidii | reverse complement strand
GGAAAGCCATGGAGGTGGATGCGTTTGCCCAAGGAGAGGGAAAAGCTAAAAGGTGACCTGGGCCATAGTCCAGAGAACTCCATATTTCAGGGGTTAGAGGTGACACAGATAAGAGATAGCTTGCTTTAGCTTCCCACACAGACGGAGAATTCTTGAGAACAGGAATCCTACCTCGTCTATTTCTAAGAAAAGATGGTGCTTCAGACTTAATAGTGTAATGTATACTACAGAAATACTCATTGTGGATGACACCAGGTAGTGGACAGGATATCAGAAGATGTATATTCTAAAATTTTATTATTCTGGGTGAGAGGAAACCTTTAATCCACATTCATGATTTAACTGTATGTGACTGGCCCTCATTCATACAACTAGTATTAAGTAGAGACTATAGAGACACTGTATAGGGATGGGATCAGAAAATACAAAGGGGAGGAGGAAGAAAAGAGAGGTGCTTCCCATCTTATTTAATCCTCACTACATGCCTGAGGAACAATCCTGCAGAGCATGATTGAGGTTCTGAACAAAAGGAGGTTCACAAATTTTCAGTCGCACAGCCAGTAAGCAGTCGGGCAAGAATTCAAACTCAAATCAGTTTATCTACAAAGCCCGTGCCTTTTCATCTACTGCACCTTGTCCCCAAATCCCTGCTCAATGACACACACTTTATAATGAAAGTTAACTAACAATGCACCGCGGTTTATGATTAAATGCCAAGATAAGAGCAGCAGACTGTGGGTGCTACCGTTTAAAGAAAGGGAAGATCAGTGTGCTACAGATGGTGGGGACAGTGTGGTAGACTAGCTGGACCTTGAAAAAAAATGATAAGAAAGGTTAATGGTCAGGAATGCACGCTCGGGGACAGGGCAGCAAACCCGAAAGCCACAACACTAACAAGAGGAGCAAAAATGAAGCCTCAGGAATTCTCCTTTCATGTGCCTCACTCAGGTCCGTAGAGAATACGTTCCCAGAGTCAGTGGCATGTCTGTGACCATGTGTAGTGGACAGGAGCAGGTCAAGAATTTAAACTCATTTTCATGACAAAGAAGGGGCTAGAAAAGCATGTGACTTTGGCTCTAAACTGCATTCACTGAAAGGTCGATCATGAGTAAAACAAAACAACCGGTGGCTTTAATGAAATAATGAAGGTTGTCCGTGAGATTCCTATTTAGTCCTGATTTAACTCCGCTTGTATGAGGCTCTCCCACTACATTCCTTCCTGTCAATACTGCAAGCTCCTTGGGAGCAGGGACCAAACATAGTCACTTTCTCATGTCTAGAGGGCTTGGCACACAATGCATCGTCCAAATTAGTTATTGTATAAACATGTTTTAAGCTACTCGAAAATAAATATTATTACATACTAGAAGCCCAGTGCATGAAATTCATGCATGATTAGGGTCCCTAGCAGCTGCTGGCTGCTGGCGGGGCCTTCCTTTGTTCCACGCCACCCCCAGGTGGTCAGTGCACGACAGAGCGAGCGATGGAACTTCCAGTTGGTCGATCTCCTGAGGGGACACTTTGCATATTAGGCTTTTATATATAAAGACATTATATGATACAAATGGAACACTGCGCCTTGTGAATGAAAAAGAGGAAGCAATGAGCATGCCAATGGTGTTTTTCCTGTTACTGGGGGAAGGAAGGGAAGCGGGAGCCAAGTGTTGCATTTCAACATCAACACTTTCAAACCTCCCAAATTAATTAGGAGATTGAAATATATTCCGAACTTGCCAGAAAATTACACGTGGTACAGTTACCAGTTACCCACTCACTTTAATCCCTTTGAAGGAGGGGCAAAGATGTACTGCAAAGAACGGGCAACACCATAGTCATCTATCTGCTCGAGCCAAGCACTATTCTCAACTCCTCCAGTGACTAATTGGATCCATTTACAAGAAATCTGTCCAGGAAGAGTGGGGTGACCTGAGGCCAGAACACAGCAGAGCTTGGCTCTTTCTTCATAAACATGAGCTACGAACATAAAGGTGAGTTCTTAAGAACTCTCACACTTATAACATACTTTCACTTTCATCTTTTCTTTTCCCCATAATAATTTCATGAATATGTAGCGCTTCGCACAGTGCCTGGTAAGAGTGTAATCAGTATTCCCTGAACAGACAGAGGCCAGGCAGAAACTGTTGGTCCCATTTCACAGATGTGAACCCCAGGCTCAGAAGAAAAAAAAAAAAGGAAAAGCTAAGTTCTCTCCCAGAGCCCCCAGGGGGGCAGTTTGACTTT
>NW_006298676.1:96279-96627 GCF_000327345.1 Myotis davidii | reverse complement strand
AAATGTTCATGTCCTCCCTGCCTCAGGACCTTTGCTCATCTGTCAGCCTGAAATGCTCCTTTTCCTCATTCACCCACTTAGCGTTCACTGAGATGCCATTTCTTTAGTGCAATACTGTTTGAGACTATTGGTCTATATGACTTCGCGTTAAGGTCATGGATTTCGAGTCCCAGCTATGCCACTCACTTGTAGGAGATGGCAGCCCCTCCTTCGTGATGTGTGAGTTAAATAGACTAAAGTCGCTTGGAACATTGCTGGCACAGAAATGAGTGATCATTCGATGTTAGCCATTGTTTTATTCTCGTCTTCCTCCCTTTTTAGCTGGCTTCCTGCCTCGGCTGCTAGGGA
>NW_006298676.1:88828-96129 GCF_000327345.1 Myotis davidii | reverse complement strand
ATATACGGTAGGGACTGGTTCATATCATTTTTAAGCACACATATATGTACTCATACATTCATCCAAAATCCATGGAAAGATACACAAGAAGTCTGTGGCGTAGACTGAGGAGGAGCAAAGAAAAGAAAAGCGTCTTACTCTCTGTATTTGAAATGATTGACCTGATGAAGTGATATTGTCTACGTGAAAGGCTAGTTTTTAAATGTTTCTAATAAGTGCTGTAAACAATGGGGGAAAAGCCTGCATGAGGGGTGGTGTGACTGTGTTACTTTACGTGGCAAAAGGGACTTGGCGGTGTGGCTACAGTAAGGGTTTTGAGGTGGGGAGGTTATTCTGGATTATCCAGGCAGGCCCCGTGGAATCGCAACCGTCATAAGTGAAGGAGGGAGGCAGGAGGGTCCGAGTCACAGTGATGCTGATGAGACACTAGGCTGTCCGTTGCTGGCTTTAGAGGCGGAGGAGGAGGCCATGAACTAAGAAAGGCAGGCCCCTCTAGGAGGTGAAAAGGCAAAGAAAGATTCTCCCCTGAAGCTCCCAGAGGGCACCTAGCCCTGCTGCCTGCCTGCTCTCAGCCCAGGGAGACCTGCTCTGAAATGCTGGCCTGCAGAACTGTCAGATGATAAATTTGTGTTGTTTTAAGCCACTGAGTTAGTGGTCATTTGTTATAGCAGCCACAGAAAACTCCCACAGGTGGTCAGCTTAACACATTCTTGGAAGAAAAAGAAAGGAGAGGGGAAGGAAGGAAGGAAGGAAGGAAGGAAGGAAGGAAGGAAGGAAGGAAGGAAGGAAGGGGAGAGTTTGAACCAAGAGAGGCTGAGCCAGTTAAAGGAGATGGTCTCTGGGGTTCCTTTCAACCTAACTCCTCCGACGCGCTTTGGGGGCAGAAAAGCCTGGGAGCTGGCATTTACCAAGGGGGCGTCCTAGTCTCTGCGCTATTACTTACCTGCTTTATTGCCAGTCATCTTTAGCCTTCATTTTAAACACTCAGCATCAAACACACTGCTGGCCCAGAGCTCTGCGAGCATATGGAATGGCGATCCCCATGGACGCAACGGGAACATTTGAAATGCAGATTCATATTTCAATATGAGCCTGGCTGCAGCGCAGTAATCCTCCGTGAGGCGCAGCAGACCACGGAAGCTGTGATCGTGTGGTGGGATTGCCCGGGCATCTCTGTGCACAGAGGAGCCAGTGGTGTCCTGCACCGCCCGAAGCTGGTTGAGACAGGATGGAGCCAGGACGAACCCAAACTTTGCTCCTGGGCAGGCCAGCAAAGGAGGGAGAAACAGAGTCCAAGCACAGGGACAGTGTGACACGCTGGCCTGGCACATGGCACACCCTGATGAGGCTTGTTTAATCCGGTTTTTAAAATTTCTCTCCAGTGAAAACAAACATGTCTCCTCAAAATTCCTCTCTCTCTCTCTCTCTCTCTCTCTCTCTCTCTCTCTCTCTCTCTCTCCCTGCAAAACTTGCTCCCTGGCTAAAAACACCTGATTATGTTTGCCCACATTTCCTCTGCCAGGAACCCTCCCCCCAAACAGGTAGTCAACAGGCTGATTCCTGTCCCCTTTGGGTGTCAGCTTTCAAATCTCCTCCCCAGAGAGGGGGGCCCTGGCCCATCTGACTCAGGCAGGGAGATGTGGGGGTGACTGCGTCACCATCATGACCCTGGGCTCCCAGGGAGAGAGCAGGGCGCAGTTAGCAGGAACCCGGAGGAAGAGAACATTTGGTAGAGAGAGGGCTGCCGGAGTAGAAGCGTGGCCTCTGAAGACCGCCCAGCTGGCAGGGAAAGAAACACCCACCTACTCTCTTCCCTCCTTCACCAGCCAAGACTCAAAACTGGCAGAACTCACGGATGTGGTCCATGTGGCCCGGCCTTCTGGGGCAGAGAGAGGGTGGGGGGTGGGTCTAAAGGGCCAAGTGGAAGATTCCGGCACAATGGCGTCTTCCCTCTATCGCCGGGGGAGCCTTTCTCTTCTGCTTGCTGACTCCTGCAGAGAAATGAAGAAAGCCATCTTCATCCTTAGCCCCTGCAGGCTGGGAGCGTCGTTTCTAAACAACGATCTCTGTACGGAATCCCTGGCAGACCCCCAAGTGAGTCCATTGGTGGAGTCTCACCTGTGCTCCATTGAGACCATGTCTGAGAAGGGCAGCACAGTCCCCGTCCTGCAGCACATGGAGACCAGCCCCTACACAGGGACTCCACAGGCTTTTTGGTTCCCCTGATATGAAGATTGTCCTCCCCAGTCTTTCTCAGGCAAGAATTATCTTCTGCAAACACTTGTGATGTGAGTAGGGAGTTTCAAAAATGCTAATTTATCAATGCCCAGAAGACTCAAAAATAGAAAGAGTGGGTGGCTAACATATACTGAATACCTAGCAAGTGTCAGACTGTTAAGTAGCTTAATCCTTACAAGAACCATGAAGTGGTATTATTATCTCAGCTTCACAGATGAGAAAGCGACTCAGAGAAGTGACTTGTCCAAGACCACAGGGCCAGCAAGTCCGCAGCTCTGGAATGGCAACTCTGGGAAAGTTCACTCCAGTGTCTGCATCCTTCCCACTATGCCAGATGCTTTCCAAGGGAAGGAAATGGCTCCATAAAAAAATAAAATAAGAGCCAACAGGTGAATAAGAAGCTCAGAGCAACAATAATGCAGACACGTGTTGAGTATTTGCCATCTGCCTGGGCACTTTGATTCCCGTGAATTATCCCCTTAAATTCTCAAAGCCACCCTGATACGATTTGTGCGCTTGTCTTCTCCATTTTGAAGATAGACCACGAGTCTTTGAGGAGTTAGTAATTGTCACAATCGGAACCCTGGGCAGCCTGGCTCTGGAGGCCAGGCTCTTCAGAATTAGAATCACGAAGAATGGAATTGAGATGAACAAATATGTGATGGGCAGAGACGTGGCAAGCACTACCAGCCCAGGGTAACCCCACCGCTTTGCTGAGTCAAGAGTGGGAGGGGGAAGTACAGGGAGAACTGCCCAGGGAATCTTCCAGAAAGAACCTGCTTTCTCAGTGTTAGGAAGACCAAAGGAGACTACTTTGAACACGTGCTTCTCAGCCCCAGCACTACTGACATTTTGGGGGGAATACTGGTTTGTTGTGGGGAGCTGCCCTGGCCTCTCCCTCTACATGCCAGCCCACCTGCCCAGTTATGACAACCACAAATGTCTCCAGGCTCTTCAGATGCCAGCGGGGGAGTGAAATCACCCCCGTTCCCCTCCCCCCAGCTGGAGCTACTGCTAACTCAGAATGTGGGTGAAGGTAGACAGAAGCTCAAGGTAGAAGCTCTGTTTCTGGAATACCCTGAAGTCAATCCTCTAAATGGAAGGGCTGACCTCCAGAAACCAGGGAGAAGCCAGGACAGGGAGAGCCCCCGAGAAGATCTCACGGTTTGATGGAAGGGGCATGGGCCTTAACACTGGACAGGTAGGATTCAAACCCAAGTGTGTCACCTATTATTATGCAATTGTGGACAAATTGCTCCACTTTGTGGAGTTCCGGTTTCCCACGCCATAAGAGGTATTTAACAATATCCACCACTCAGGGTTGTTTTGGGTATCAGATGACGTAGCTAGTGTTCCCTCATGTGATGGTGGTTGGGGTGGGAGTTGACAAAGTGTTGGTTTCCCTTTTCCTTCATTCCTAAGACCAGCACAGCCAAGTTCTGCAGAAGGGCCGGGTGATTGCTATGCATCTTCCTGCATACATCTCCCTCTGATGAAGTCCTTTCTCGCCCTCCAAACAGCTGGCCAAGGATGAGTCACCACCACAGAAGAGCCATATCCCAGAGAAGGAAGGGGGAGGGGCATCGCAGACAGAAAAATACATCCTGCGCACAGAGGGAAGGGCACAGAGAAATAAACGATGGAATATGTGGGAAGGGCAAGTTGCCTAGGGAGCTCTGAAGCCTGCAGAGCGCAGTCATCCCAAGAGCTGAGGCTGAAAGAAAGATTGGAACCAGAATTTGAAGGCCAGGCTCTCACTGTTTATCTGCTGAACTCCTACTCATCCTTCAAGACCCACCTCAAAGTAGGAAAAACAGAGCTAGTTGTGTGTGGATCTAAAGCACTCAGAAGGAAGCAATCGCCGGAGCTGGGGTTAACAGGGAGTTTGAGAGCTGGGAGGTCTGGCCTTCGTTCTATTTACATGGCAAACCATTGTCTCATTGATCTCCATCCCAAATGCCAAAACGTCATCTTTGTGATACTAACTCCAGCTCCTCCAGGTGATCCACTGACTCCTTCCTTGTCTGTGCCTACCACTCCTCTAACAATATATATGTTGTGGTATGAAAGTTGTTTTCCTGTCTGACTCCTCGACCAGGCAGCAGGTCCCAGGTGGGAGGGGCCATATGTTGCTCATCTTTATATTCCGCACGCCTAGCACAGAGCCTATATGACAGATGCTGCCAGTGGCCTATCAATGTCCATCCTTCCCATCTTCGTTTCTAACAGAATCCCACTGGGCAACATGCTCAATGGAAAATATCCACCCCTGCTGGCCCCTTGAAGTTCAGGTGCCACGTGACTCCGCTTGGGCCAATGAGATGCAAGGTAAAATCTCTAGGGGGAGCCTCTAGAAAAGGCATTGCTTTCCTGAGAAACGGTTAGACCCAACTGGCTCGTTGCCTGTGGCCCTTTATTTCCACTTACCCTCACCCCCTCTTTCTGCCTGGAACCTGGGAGTCCATGCCTGGAGGTGAAGCAGCCATCTTGTGACCATGAGGATGGACGATCACACCAGGACAGCAGCGCAGGCATTGGAAAGGATCTCAAGTTGTCGGTGGA
The DNA here is from genome assembly GCF_000327345.1 of Myotis davidii. Classification (NCBI taxonomy): domain Eukaryota; kingdom Metazoa; phylum Chordata; class Mammalia; order Chiroptera; family Vespertilionidae; genus Myotis; species Myotis davidii. The sequence goes on along the minus strand of NW_006298676.1, from coordinate 91,329 downwards.
CTTCCTTGAGCATCTGTGAGACCTGGCACTTCCCTCTTCTGGACTGGTTGTCAGATTAAAAATAATAATAATAATAATAATAATAATACAACCCCAATTTGGTTAATCTACTGGATAGGCTTCTGCTACATGCAGCTCAATGCAATCCTAAATGCTGCAACCTGGCACGTAAGTAACGCTTAGTGAATTTCAATGATCCAATTGAATGGCCAGATCTCCCCCTGCTCAGCTCACGCCTCTTACGTAGCCTCCACTGAGCCAATAAAAACGCATAAAGGATACACAACAGTGATGGAATCCTTAAGATTTTTCTTCTTGGGTTAAAAATCCCCAGGGGTTCCCCAAATCCTTGATATTGCAAGGACCCCAGGGCTTCCTCTTTCTGGGGAGCCCTCTTATCTTAGAAGAAGCTAATTTTGGAGATCATTCCCAATTAGTTAATGTAAGTTTTTGAGAAATCTATCAGATTGTACATGGGTATAAACATTGGAATCGGTTGGGCCATTTGTCTTTGCTTTCTTTCAATATTTAGTGAGTGGCTGGTCTGCCATATGGTAGGCACTAGGCTGAGAACTGGGGATATAGGAAGATTGAGTAAAAACAGCCTCTTCTCAAGGAGCTTGAAGTCTAGTGGGAGAGACAGAGCCTCATTGCATAACAGCATGATGAATACTTAATAACAGGACATATGTAACACAGAGAGAATGCTGAAGGATATAAAAGAATCTGTTCTGGCCTGTCTGGCATTCAAGGAAGGCTTCCTGGTGGAGGCGGCACTCCATTCAGTCACTTGCTAGCTGACCTACGCTGAGCAAATCATTTAACCCTTCCAGACCTCCATTTCCATAATTGAAACACAAGATTTATAATATTTCCCACATATTTGTGAGGCATAAAATGAAATAATATTCACAGTGCCTGGCCCATGGAAGCACATCTTATGCAGTTGCTCTTATAATTTGCTTTCAGTCCCAGTCCTCAGTCTGTTCCTGTCCGAAGTCAGTGTGCTCGGCACCAGTACTCACGGAGGATCAGACACTGTCGACTGCACCAGTTCAAACCTGTGAGGACTCACTCAGGAAATCACATGTTTGGGGAGGATGAGAAGAAAGGCTCAGGCTGGAGGGTAATTAGGTCCCCAGGGCTGATCCCTGGAGTCCCGAGTGACCTCAAGGCTTGACTGATGCCAACCTGGCTAAGGGATGGGGGGGATCATGGGGACCATCCCCTGTGATCCCCTGGGGAGATTCAGAGATACTGGACTGTGAGGGGGCTGCAGAGAGCAGGACGAGCTCCCCAAGTTCCTGGCATCACTTCCCATACTCCTGCTGGGAGGGCTGGGGGGCGGGGCCACACATGATGGAGAAACTAAGGTAAATCCACTTCCCTTACCTGCAAAACAGGTAATTGGATGAAATCTGTGGTTCTCAAACTTCGCTGCAAGTTAGAATCATCTCGGGGAGATTCTAAAAACCCAGATACCCAGCTACATCCCAAACCAACTCAGAACCTCTTGGTGGGACCTAGACTCCCAGCTGATTCCAATGTGCAGGCAGGGCTGAGACCCAGTGGGCCAGAAGGGCTAAGGGTCTTTCCAGCTGCTCCTTCCAGCTGTGTGTCCTCAGAGTCATTTGTTAAAAGTCTCAGGCCACCCTGTCCTCATCAGTAAAGAAAGGGTAATAACAGCATGTCCCTCATCCAGGTGTTATGGGGATTAAGTGGATTAATTTCTATAATTAAGTGATTGGGAGGAAGAGGGGGAGAAGGAAGAAGGGACTCTGTCAGGCCCTTACACTGTCCCTTCTCCCCACCATGCCCATGCCTCTCACAGCAAAAGGAGAACACCTTCAACTCTCATCCTGAAAACCCAGGAGGCAGGGAGCATTGGCATTTGAGAGTGCCCCAGCGGTTGGAGAAAGGATGAATGAATACAGAGAGCCAATCAGCTGGGGCCTTGATGTTGCACTTCCTAGCATCTCTGGAGAACTGATAGAAGGGATCATAGACATTACTGAGTCCAGTGATGGCGAACCTTTTGAGCTCAGCATGTCAGCATTTTGAAAAACCCTAACTTAACTCTGGTGCCATGTCACATATAGAAATTTTTCGATATTTGCAACCATAGTAAAACGAAGATTTAGATTTTTGATATTTATTTTATACTAGTGGCCCGGTGCATGAAAAGAAATATCAACCAAAAAAATGAGTTTATGTGTCACCTCTGACACTCGTGTCATAGGTTCACCATCACTGAATTAATTCATCAAATAGGTTCTGGTTTTCTTGTTCTCTGTCTTCTTCTGCTACCCCTATGATGTGGATGTTGTTACAGTTCATGTTGTCCCAATTGTCCCTTAAACTGTCTTCAATTTTTGTTGTGAGTACTCACCTGTAGGTATATATTTTTTCCCATTGATTTATAGAGAGAGGGGAATGGAGGGGGAGAGAGACAGAGAGAAACATGTATGTGAGAAAGACACATTGGTTGGCTGCCTCCCACG
>NW_006298676.1:85874-87872 GCF_000327345.1 Myotis davidii | reverse complement strand
GTTTAAACACAAAAAGTTCCCCCCCCCGCCGTATTCACTAGACCAGTGATGGCGAACCTTTTGAGCTCAGCGTGTCAGCGTTTCGAAAAACCCTAACTTAACCCTGGTGCCGTGTCACATATAGAAATTTTTTGATATTTGCAACCATAGTAAAACAAAGACTTATATTTTTGATATTTATTTTATTTTTTTAAATGCCATTTAACAAAAAAAAAAATCAACCAAAAAAATGAGTTCGCGTGTCACCTCTGACACACGTGTCACCTCTGAAACGCGTGTCATAGGTTCGCCGTCACTGACTTAGTCCCAACTCCTCATTTAATCAATGGAGACTCGGGGGCACAGAGAGGTTAAGTAATTCACACAAGGTCATACAGCCTTGGGCTTAGCCAGGTCTCAAATGTAGGTGTGTTTTTTTTCCCTTAACTTCAGGCTGGAAGGCATTAAAAAATTAATAATAACACACAGCTGCCCCCTCTCAGAGGATAAACTCCATCTGCATCAATCTGTCTTTTCACTCTGGCAGGGAAGCCTTATCTCTTCCTTCTAAGCAGACACAGTGCCTGCAGCCGAAAGAGCAATCGCAATAATTAATACTAATATTTTGTATTTGGAATTTTCCCCTGGCAGCAGCTGCTCTGAAAGCATCTACTCATTCAGCCACACGGCGTCAGCCGATCCATCATTCCGTGGGAGCTCATGGCATCTGCTGCAGCCTCTCCGCCTGTGCTGGGTGCTTGGAGGGACCCAGCAGCATAGGAAACGGCTCCAGCAACTCAAGAGCGTGGGGAGGAGAACTAAGCCCCAACAAGAGGCCGTCACTGACCGAGGCCTCTGTGACATCTGTTTCCACACCATGGTAATAAAAGGCAGGTTCCATTATAGGCGCTTCCTTTTCATCTAGCACTCTGTTCTCTTCATCTGGAACTATGCCTAAAGTTCATTGGCCAAAGGTAACTATTATTCATTCAGGAATAATGCCAGATAGCACCCACTACACCGGGAGGGTTAAATGAATTAAAGCGTGTAGAGCTTTTAAAACAGCGGTTCTCAACCTGTGGGTCGCGACCCTTTGGGGGTCGAACAACCCTTTCACAGGGGTCACCTAAGACCATCGGAAAACACATATATAATTACATATTGTTTTTGTGATGAATCACTATGCTTTAATTATGTTCAATTTGTAACAATGAAAATACATCCTGCATATCAGATATTTACATGACGATTCATAACAGTAGCAAAATTACAGTGATGAAGTAGCAATGAAAATAATTTTATGGTTGGGGGTCACCACAACATGAGGAACTGTATTAGAGGGTCGCGGCATTAGGAAGTTTGAGAACCACTGTTTTAGCATCAGGCCACACAGATGGTCAGCACTCCATCACTGCACTCCAACACAATTATTGGTGTTGGTGTCTGCATCAGCCAGGGTCCCATTCAGGAAACAGATGCAATGCTGAAAGGTTGACTAGGAAGGCAGTGTGATAAAGAGACTATTGATAAGGTGGGCAGGGTGAAGGAAAGCTATGAAGGAAGGTGAAGCACCCCAGGGGGCAGCAATGGGCAAAAGCCGTTACCATTGACCTTGAGGGACAAGGAAAAGGGCTGGCTGCTGGGGAGAGCTGGGGCCAAGGAAGAGGGAGTGCCACGGGGCTGTGGCCACAGAGAAAAGTGGCCACTGTGAGGCCCACTGTAGCTGTGCAGGGGAGCGTGGGCAGAATAGAGGCCCCATCTCTCTGCCTTCCTGCCTCCCAATCTCCTTTTGGTACCACCAACTGGACACCAGAGGCCAAGAGCAGCTGACTGGTGGGGTGGGCAGTGGGCAGCTGCTTGGGACACAGAGAGACCAGAGAACAGCAGGGAACCACCCAGCAAGGGGCACTAGAGGTGAGGAGAGGGCAAAGAGATGAACCAAAGTCAACACAACCAATAATTCAATATGGTGGCCGTGCTTTGGCATGATGATACTTTCGTGCCATTAGCCCTGAAATG
>NW_006298676.1:74507-85828 GCF_000327345.1 Myotis davidii | reverse complement strand
CTCAGTTTTTCCTTGAATGTTTTGGCTTTTCAGGAGAGAAAGGAACTGAGTTAACCCTATCTCATTTTCCAGATGGGATCCCAGGTCATTCCCCATAGGAATGGAGGCCCTTAGTGGGCAAGAACCTTGTACCTCATTGTCTTGACTCCCTTAAACACCAGTTGTCATCTTTCCTTCCCTCCTCCATCCTCACCCCTTGAGGCAACCGTGGGCTATACTCTCCCATGCTTGTCTGCGCTCATACAAACATATACATATGTGTGTGGGGTGGGGTTCCCATTTTTCCAACAAAAATGAGTTTATACTATACCATTATTCTGTTTACATGCTCTCTCATTTACCCCCACACCTCAACCCTCCCTCCACACCTCCTTTTCTTCCTTTCAATTTTACCCTTCTGAAAGAAATTTCCTTCCTGCTCTCAATAAGCCCTCCAGAAGCAACCCTATCTAGACTCCCTGACCACTCCCCCCACACACACATACCCTCCCCGCTGAGTGACCTAGCTCACTGGTGAGCCTTCAGGATGGCAGCCCACCACCGTCCTCCCCATTCTTTCTTGGGAGTGAGCTGCCCACGGGGAGCCAGGTTCTGCTTGGTTCCTCCAATCCCCTCTGTGGCCCAAAGCTGCCTACACCTGGGTGGGTGAGTCTGCCTATTCTGGGTGCAACATAAGGCAGCCCACGTCCCTGCAGCTAGAGCCACGCTCGCTAATAGCAGCTTCATCTTTAGTAAAGGTGGTGTTTGGGGGCTCCACCTGCCTTTCTCCTGTTCTCATTTCTCAGTTGCTGCCGAATGTGGGTGGGGGAACAAGGGTATTGTTGATTAGCTCCTGTTGACATGCAGCTCTTACGCGATGTCTTAGACCTGCAGACCTGGCTCGTTTTAAATGGCTGCTTCTGTTAGAATGCTTTCGCAAACAACAGATGGCCCAACTAAAAGTAGCTCAAACAATAAGGGGGCTGTAATCTCACATGGTAAGAATTCTGCAGGCAGATCTCGCTGCCAACCTCCTGATCTAGGGCACCTTGCTTTTCTCAAAGTGGGGCCTGGCTCTGGGTCGCCTTTCTCATCATTGTGCATCCACTCATGGTAGAAGGGATGGGAGAAGTTAGACCCCTGGGTCCCAATGTCTGTTGTGCTATTTCTTACCTACGGATCCTTGTAAAGTGACCTAAACTCTCTGACACTTAGTCTCATCCTCTGTGCAATGAGCATAACAAGATCTTCCTCCTAAGAGTGCAGTGGGGATGACATTAAAGCATGGAGAGCACCTAGTACAGTCTTTGACACATAGCAGGACTCTATACCTGGTAGCTCTTTGCCCATTTCCCCCACTGTGACCTCCTTAGGTAGGGAGAGGAACCTAAAGCAGCACTTAGAAATACTTCCAGCCATAAGGGAGCATTTTTCTTCCTAGAGGCCATCTGCCAACACACATATCATAGGCACTGGACAGATGCGCTGTATCCGTTTGCTGGGGCTGCTGTGAAACAGGATCACATGCTGAGTGATATTTCATGGATATTTATCATCTCGCAGTTCTGGAGGTGAGACGTCCACGAGCAAGGTGTCAGCGGAGCCACGTTCCCCCTAAAGGGTCTGTTCCAGGCCCCTCGCCCGGTGCCTGCTAGTTCCTTGGCTCATGGAGACATAACTCCAAATTTCACACGGCGTCCTCCCCATGCATGTGTCTCAGTGTCCAAATCCCTCTTTGTAGGGACCCTGGCGATATTGGACTAGAGGCCCACTCTACTCCAGTATGACCTGATCTTGGCCCATTACATCTGCAACAACCCAATTTCAACACAAATTTACATTCTGAGGTACATGGGTTAGGACTTCAACATATAATTGGGTGGGAGCAGGACACAGTTCAGCCCAAACGAGCCCTGTGCTTCAGCAATGGCATCCTCCAAACACATCCCACCCTTCTTTCTCTGTGGTCTTGCCCAGGACCTGAGATGCCCTTTCCCTTCCATTTCTGTCAAACGCCTACCCGACCTTGAAGGCCCTTCTCAAACCACCTCCTCTACACAGTCCTCCTTCTACCTTCTGGTCAGAAGTAGTCCTCCCTCCCCTGTCCTCGCATGCATGCCCTTTTAACTGTCGTGATGGCTGTAGAATGTAGTGGTGGCACATGGGCCACTGAGTTCCTGCTGGGAAAGGCAGGAACAAGCGTGTCAGGGCCACCTGCTCTGTGTTGGGACCCTTTTGAAATCAAATGTTGGCCCCGCATTTTATTTCACTGTGTGACTGTGGGTTCAGATCCCAGATGGGCCACTGTCCAGCAGGACAACTTAGGACCTCTCTGCTCCAGTGTGGTCCTCGGGCCTGCAGCACCCACATCACCCGGGAGCTCGTTAGAAATGCAGTCTCCGATGCCACGCCAGACCCGCTGAATCGGAATACCCTGGGGTAGAAGAAAATCACCAGCTATTGTCTATGTGCGCTCCGGTGTGAGACGCACTGACCCAGCACAATGATCTGAACCTCAGTTCCCTGACTGTAATAAGGATGGTAATGGGTATCTGCCTCATAGGGTCATTGGGGAAATAATTGAGAAAATGTGCATAATGCAGTGCCTGGAGCAGGGTAGGTATACATAATGGTAATTATAATCATTATTATTAGTATAAACTCTTAAAAAGCAAAGGTCAATATTTAGTCATACGCATAAGCCCTAGGTGGCCATGCTGAGAACTCAATCAATGCTGCTGTTGTTACTGCTGCTAATCTTTGTGCCCCACCCCTACCTTTCCTACCCAGCCACCTTGGGCCAGGGCCCTGCTTGAACACTGCCCATTAGTGCTTATAGAGAGGGCGGTGACCGAGTTAACAGGCCCATATGGAGAAGGAACCATGGGCCCCATCAGTACTAATGGCATTCACTCCCCAATGCCAAGGCCCTCCTCCCCGGCTGCTGTCACTCAGCCAGCTGCCCCTTGCCCCAGTCCCACTCCCAGCCAAGAGCTGGTCTCACTATGCAATAGTCTTCTGTCTTCAGTCACTTCCTGTAGGATGCACAACAGAAAGGGGGGTGGAGAGAGAGAGAGAGAGAGAGAGAATGGAAGGGGAGAGGAGGGGAGAGGCGGAGGGGAGGAGGGGAGGAGGGGAAGGCAGGGGAGGGCAGGGGAGGAGAGGACGCACTGGAATTGCCATTGAGGGTGAAGGGAGGTTGTAGAATGTAGTGTTGGCACATGGGACCCTGAGTTCCTGCTAAGAAGGGCGGGGACAAAGTTGCCAGGGCCACCTGCTGTGTTGGGACCCTCATGGACCCTTTTACATTCCTCATCTCATGTACTCCCCACGGGAACCCATATTCCCCTTTTGTAGATGAGGAAATCGGGGCACATCGATATTAAAGAACTTATGTGAGGCCACCAGGCTGGTTAGTGACAGTTGAGCTTCCAATACAGTTTCTGGTTCTACACCCACTCCCCTGAGACAGATGGGAGAAAGGGGAAATGGGAGGGGACATAAAACTAATCCTACTTCCCAGGTTCGTTCAGAACAGAGCCTGGCACAGGGAAGAGGGTGTGTTCCAGCTTCGAGGGATCTTTGAGAGGGTCCTACCCTGCCTTCCCATGACATTCCCTCCCACAGACAGACCAGCTGAGGCCGGGGGTTTAGTGTGCCTTGTATTAGCAGAGCAAGGAAATGCATAGCTATGGAGCCCTGGGCTGCTGGTCTATAGCGTGTCTCATCTGTCTCCGGCAGCTGCATGAGTCACCAGGCCCCTATGATTCCTATCTGCTGCCTTTCCGAGTTTTTAGGAATTAGGTGGGGAACACATTTTCCAAGCATGCTTAGCACTCCCATTTTACAGACAAGGAAACAGGCTCAGAGCAGGAGGGGACTTACCTAAGGTCTCAGGCCAGGGAATGGAAGAGTGGGGATGTAAACCCAGCCCTGCCTGACCCCGAAGCCTATGGTTCTTGCCAATGATTCTTGCCCCACTGGAGAGAGGACATCTAGCAAGGAACCAGCGCAGAGCCAGGGGGAGACCGGGTGAGGCCACCTCCTCTGCCGCTGCTGCCACAGCACGGCTAGTCCCCGGGGGTGGCACCACCCTTATGGCAGCAGGAAGTGGACAGAAGTCCAGTCCAGAAGGCCCTGCTCAGAGGGAGCTTCAGACACCTCCTCACCATTGCCTGAGGCGGAAAATTCCATGGGGATCTCCCATCTCTGACCCCACTAGAACCAGATCCAGCCAGGCCTGTGTCCCAATGCCCCCCGACCCTTGCCAGCCACGCCCATCTTTCTGATCCCCCCCCGCCCCCCGTTGGCACCAAGTCCAAAGCTGCGTTTGTTTGGTGATCGCCACATTCTGTCACCACCTGCCCTATTATTTACTGAATATTTTTCTTCAAAGTGACTACATTTAATGTGGCCTCGTCCTGAAGAATAATATCCACAAAAATTATAGCCACAGGGCGCTCATTATTCATGTTGATATCCATAGAGCTAAATACCCAGCTATTAAAATAAAATCTGCTTATTTGCATAATAATTCAATGATCTAACATCCCACCAGTGATATGTGTATATGTGTATTAAATTCCAGAAAACTCTGACAAATATGTACTTCGTCCTCTCAACCTTCAAGTGGTAGGGTTATCATTTCTCTCAATTTGACAAATGAGGAAACTGAGCATCGAGTGACTCACCCACGTCACGCAGCCAGCAGGTTGATGAACCCAGGTCCCCTGGTGACTGATGTCCCACTGCTTTGAAAAGCACAGTCACCCCGTTTCTTCCTCACCAATGCTTCCCTGAGGCTCTGGCCATGACTCTGGGCCCACTGCTCTGCCAGGGCTGCCATCAGGAGGCCACGTGGTCTTCTCTTTGCTCAAAGCTCTGTTTCCTTCCAGCATCTGATGCGCCACATATAGTCCAGGAACCTTCCCTGATAGTGTTGGTCTCTGTGGCAACCTAGAATGGACAGGAACAAGAAACGCAAAGCAAGCTGGGAAATCTGCCTTACCCTCATGTCGTCCAGGTACTGCAAGGGAGAAAGCCAGGCAGGGCTTCCAAATGACTTCACAGAGCGCGTTCCAACTCCCTCTCCCCACAGGACAGTTGGAAGAGAGGCTTTTCCAGAGTCAGAGCTTCGTGTCCCCAGACCATACAGCTCCGTGTCCCATTTCTGCAGCCATGAGCAACGTTAGGGATCTTGGATTGCATGCAACAGAAATCCACACTGACTTACTTAGGCAAAGAACTTCAGTGGCTGCCATAACAAACTTGTACTTTTCCTGATGACAGATTTATGAATCATTTGGAACGTCCTCTCTTAGGCTACAAGTCAGATTCTGGTGCTCTGTATAGGTCTCATTCCCCAGGGACCAGCAGCGACCCGGGGCACCTTCTCATGGAGGTGGCAGGTGCATCAGAGTGTAAGCCAAAACATGCAAGTACTTTCAAAGCCCCTGCTTGTGTTATAGCCACTAACATTCTATTAAAGTAAGTCATATAGTTAAGCCCAAATACAATGGGACAAATATGTAGAATATATTATTTCTCCCATAAAACTGAAGCTACCACAAGAGCCAGGAAGGGAGAAAGAATTGAAGGCAAATAATGCAATCTACCACACCTGAGTTACTCCGACAGCCTCTACAATGGGCATCCTCCCCAAACCACTAAAAATACCATCTTTTAAAAGAACATTCTGATCAAGTTGATCTTCTGCTTAAAACCTATTGGTGGCTTCCCTCACTTGTATTGAAGAAGTCCACATTCTTACTGTTGCCTACTGTGTGATCTGGCATACAAAGAGAAGATTGGGAGAGAGAGAGAGAGAGAGAGAGAGAGAGAGAGAGAGAAGAGCCATGTGAAGACACAAGGAGAAGATGGTCATCTACAAGCCAAGGAGAAGCCACAGAAGAAACCAACCCTACCAAGACCTTGATCTTGAACTTCCAGCCACCAAAACCATGAGGAAATAAATTTCTGTTGTTTAAGCCACCTACTCTGTGGCACTTTGCAATGACAGCCCTAGTAAACAAATACACTCCGTACTTTCCTTCACAGCATGAATCACCATGCTAATGGCATGTTATTGTGTAATGTTTTGTGTGCCTGTCTTTCCCACCTGACTGTAAACTATGCGGTTATACAGGTACCACATCATGTTCTCTGATGCTCCTTCCCCAGCACCTAGCATGGTGCTTGGCACATAGTAGGTGCTGGAAAATTTTTGGATGAATTAATGAGCCTCATCTCAGATGGCAAAGCAAAGGGAAAGGTAGGAGTCAGACGCGGTGTAGATCCACCCTGCGACTCCCCTGCCACACCGATTCTTTCCTCATTTCTAACAACCCTCCCAACCTAGAGCAGTTCCACTTTGAGATCTGCAATTTGATTTACTCCCAAGTGACATCATAGCCATCACCATGGCAACACCCAGCGATGCCTGTCTGCCAGACAATGTCTCTCCCATTAAGAAAGGGCAAATGAACCCAAGATGGGAAGGAGTCGTTTGCGAGGCACAAGCACCAGCCCTCGGCAGCACAGGCCTGGAGGGGCTGCTGCTGATGTGTAACGGGCTAGTGTCCGCATGGAGGGGGGATGACTGTCCTCGCTGCTTATTGAAGAATTCTTTATCTCTGAGACAGGCCAGGCAGCCAGAAGCAAAATTTTGTGGGTGGAGGCCAAGGATAGCACAGGCACATCTGGCCAGCCTGCCTGCAGGATCTGCCCCTCAGAGCACCTGAGCAGAAATCAAAGCTGTTACTTTCCTGCCTGTCTGTCTGTCCATCTCTCTTTCTCTTTCTGATTTCTTACTTCCCTTCCTTGTCCACTGTTCCCTTGCCCCTCACTTTCTCTCTTGTTTTGTCAACATCTACTAAGAACAGTGGTTCTCAACCTTCCTAAGGCCGCGACCCTTTCATACAGTTCCTCATGTTGTGGTGACCCCCAACCATAAACTTATTTTCGTTGCTACTTCATCACTGTAATGTTGCTACTGTTATGAATCATCATGTAACTATCTGATAGGCAGGATGTGTTTCCATTGTTACAAATTGAACATAATGAAAGCATAGTGATTAATCACAAAAACAATATGTAATTATATATGTGTTTTCCGATGGTCTTAGGCGACCCCTGTGAAAGGGTCATTCGACCCCCAAAGGGGTCGCGACCCACAGGTTGAGAACCGCTGTACTAAGAACATGCTGCGTGCCGGGCACTGACCCAGACAGAGGGTTCCTGCCGTCCAGACGGGTCTCTCCCTGCAGATAAGGAGTGAAGCCGCCATCTTGCCCTCGGGGAGGAGCGCTGAGGCTCTGGAGCAGCCGGTGGCAAACTACGGCCTGCAGGCTTGATCTGGCCCTTTGGAAATGAATAAAACTAAAAAAAAAAAGACCGTACCCTTTTATGTAATGATGTTTACTTTGAATTTATATTAGTTCACACAAACACTCCATCCATGCTTTTGTTCCGGCCCTCTGGTCCAGTTTAAGAACCCATTGTGGCCCTCGAGTCAAAAAGTTTGCCCACCCCTGCTCTGGCGTGTGGGGCACTGACCCAGACAGAGGGTTCCTGCCGTCCAGACGGGTCTCTCCCTGCAGATAAGGAGTGAAGCCGCCATCCTTGCCCTCGGGGAGGAGCGCTGAGGCTCGGGAGTGTGGGGCACTGAAGACAAGAGACCTTGCTGGTGACATCTTGGAACGCGTGTCCTGCAGCGACAGGGCTGTGACAGTTCTGTAGAGTTGAAATACTGCTGATGATCCTCCACATATTTGAGGGTCACATGGGATTTTGTGGCCAGTCTGGAAATCCAAGCACCATCTTACCGAGGCCAATGGATTCCAGATAAATCTTCATATAAGCTGAGAGCCATAGCTAGTGGCCTCCCATATCCCCCTGCTGTGCTTAAGGCACTCAGAATGCTTTAATCCCCACAAGCAAAGGGATCAGCAACTTAGAAGGTATCACAATTTTGTACAATGCTTGCCCTGCAGGCAGGGCTGCCTGGCTGAGAAACAATATGGTATGTGCTATACAACGGTTGGTACAGGCTCCACAGAGGAACCCCAACTGCTGCCTGGCTGTCTGATCTTGGGCAAGTTGCCCTCCTTCAATGGGCCTCAATATTTTCATCTGTAAAATGGGGATAAGAGACCCCAAAATTCCAGGATTATTGTGGGGAGTGGTGATGTCATCTAGAAAGAGCCTGGCCCACAGAAGGCATGGAAGAAACGCCAGCTGTGCGAACAGCTTCCTCACAAAGGCAGAGCTTGCCTGACAGTCACCCTGCTGGCAGAAGTGTCAACAGGAAGAACAAGATGTTGAGAGATGCCTCCTGAGCTGACCCTGACAGAGGAGCTGTGACAATCTGCCTCATAAAAACCTGAGCAAGCTGCCTGGGCCAGGGGAAATCCAACCATAATGACATGCCCAGACCCTGCAAGAAGTCTCCTAATGGTTGATGTTCACGACAGACAAGCAGCAGCTGAGCTAATTCCTCTCCCTATCGATTTCAGCATCTGCCCCAGCCTTTACTGGGGGTGGAAAAAAAAAAAAAGCACTTTCCGGGCATGAAAACAGGCTGCCAACCTTCAATGAGTCACTGGGCCCTTCCAGAAATCAGATTTTCTAACTGGTCCCTGAATTGTCACTGATAGCTTTCATGGACAGGAAATAGCACTGGCCTGTGGGTTCCTTGAGGGACATGCCTTTTTGATCTGCCATATTCCCAGCACATAGTAGGGCATAGCACACAGTAGGTACTAATCAACGTTTGTTGGATGGGTGGATGGATGAATGGATGAAGTTCAGTGAACTGAAATGAAAATTGCCTCCTTTCTGCCAGGGAATTCCATAAACATGTGAAGACCCTGAGCTGGGGGTGCAGTGGGGCTCAGGCTCTGGGAAAAACTGTGAGGACCACAAAAGTGGGTGAGCCCCTACTGACCTTGAGACCCAGGGTAAACCATTCCTTGTACATGTGCAAGGCATCTTTCATAGAGGCAGGGACTGTGAGCTTGGGGCCAACCCAGGCAGCCTCTCTTGTTGTAAATGAGGGCTTACGTCTCAGTTTCCTCTTCACAGGAAGGGTACAATCATGGCACCTCCCTTGCTGGGTTCTTGTAAAGTTTTTCTTGAGATAATGCTGGCTAGGCAGTTTGCACAGAGCCTGACACATATGCACGTGCAATAGCGTATTAATGTTATAACATATAAATGATATATAACAGATAGATGCTTTTGACAGATAAATACCCAATATTAATACTATTGAGACAAAGCAGATACAGAGGGAATAAGAGGTTTGCCTTTATTTAGTCGCGTTACTTTCTGATTCTGTTCTTTTCCGGGTGCAATGAACCCCAGGAGGCCGAATGGCATCCCCATCTCCCAGCCCTGCTCAGGGAGAGGCAGCTGCCATAGTGTAGAGCAGCGGTTCTCAACCTGTGGGTCGCGACCCCTTTGGGGGGTCGAATGACCCTTTCACAGGGGTCGCCTAAGACCATCGGAAGATACATATATAATTGCATATTGTTTTTGTGATTAATCACTATGCTTTAATTATGTTCAATTTGTAACAATGAAATTGGGGGTCACCACAACATGAGGAACTGTATGAAAGGGTCGCGGCATTAGGAAGGTTGAGAACCACTGGTGTAGAGGAAGGATTTGGCGGTGGGGGGCGGGCAGACAGACCCCAATTCTGCCACTTACTTGCAGCATAACCTTGGGCAAGATATTTTCCTTCTCTGGGCCTGGATGTTCTTCTCTTTAGCTATTTTATAAATAACAATATTTCCTTCACGTGACCATTGTTACCAGGATGAAATGAATTTAGGTACTTTTAAGAGCCTGGTCTGGGTTGATGCTCCAAAGGACATAAACTTTTCTCTCTCACCTAAAGAGGCAGCCTGAAAACAACCAGGACCTGGACCAATGTACAGGACAGATGCTGGGCTGGGACCACCAAGGAGGATGGGGCAGAATGGCGGAGCTGGAAGAAGAAGACAGCATTCCAGGCAGAGAGCGGCCCTGGAGATAAAGGTCACCCTGCGTTCCGGAAGCTGGAGGGGAGCTTGGGAGGGGAGGAGAGGGGGAGATGTAACTGCAATGAGAGAGCCCCTCATTTCAGGCTGAAGGAAGGAAGACGCAGAGAACCACCATGCAATCCATGGAGAACATGATCAGACTTAGAGCTTTGACTGGGAACTCTGCCAGCCATTGCGGGGCGGATGACAGATGGGAACTAGCAGAGGCCAGGAGTCCAGTTAGGGACTGGTTAGAACTGGAGGAGATGAGGTGCCTGAACCACGGTGCTGGCAGTAGGGAAGGGAGACAGATTTGGAAAAGAGTTTCAAAATATTTATTGAGTCCTTTACCAACCACCTCTGATCCCTCGATATCCACTCAGAGCCTTCCCCCCAGACCTTCACCTGGCAGCTGTGTAATCATTTCAAAACGGATCTGCCCACGTCAGCCCTGCTTTAAAGCTTTCCGGTGGCTTCCTATTGTCCTCGAGATTAAAGCCAGATTCCCCAGCACCATCTACAAGGCCCTGCAGGGTCTGTCCCCTCATCCTGTCCCCACCCGTCAGCCTTTGCACATGCTGTTCCTCCACCTCTGCTCTTCCTCCTCCTCCTCCTCTAGTTAACACGGACGCATTCGGATCTCAACTCAAGTGAACTCCCCCACCTCCCTGATTAGATCAAATTCCCTGATGTCAGGCCAGCACCAAGTAGCTCTCTTGGTGGCATTTGTCATAGTTGCTTTTACATTCATTAGCAGCTCCCTCTTCCACCAGAATGTAAGCTCCATAAGGGTCAGTGCTGGGTGTGTGTGTTCTCTCCTTGCATCTCCAGCAAACATACGTGTGCTCAGGAACATCGGTTGAATGAATGCATGTACACTATATGTCAGGCACAGTGCTAGGCACTTTGGGGAATCATCAACAGGGTGGGAAATTTAAGGAGTAGAGGACCACCCCCTAGAAGAGAGAGGCCCTTCTGAACCCCTGTCCCTGCTCCCTATTGGCTCATCTGTGGTATTCACAGCATCAGAGCATCTTGAAGGTCGGCATCCCCTTGGCAACACTACCACCAGCCTGGCTTAATCTGACACTTATCTGGACTGTACTGGCTGGGCCCAGCCTCAGAGGAGCTAAGGCAGATACCATGACAACGGCCTAGCTCCTGGGGATGCCAGATCAGACTTCTCCATTCTCTGGGGACTGATCTGGGATCCAACCTCAGAGGGACAAAGTATTAAGGGAGAAAAACCACCTTCAAAGATGCTGGGAATGCGTCATTGCGATTAATCGCCTGAGAGCCCCGGGGAGCAACAGAAAA
>NW_006298676.1:73190-74378 GCF_000327345.1 Myotis davidii | reverse complement strand
TGGAGGCCGGGGAGAGGAGCCTGGTGCTGAGATAGGTTCCTGGGTTTGAATCTTTGTTCTGCTCTCTAATTCCCTTCACCTCTCTGAGTCCCAGCATCCTCATGTACCAAACGGGACATATCTTGCAGGACTGCGGTGGGTATCAGCTCTGTTGACAGGTAAAAGCTTCCTGGAACATAGAGTGCAAACCAAATCATAGCTGTTTTCATTATGTCCTCTGATGGTTGTTGGCACCAATTCAATACCAACAAGACTCCCCAATTTGGAATGAGGTGAAGAAAACTTTATTCAGTGCTAAAGAGCTCAATGGCAGGCAGCATGGCTATGAAAACAGCATGACTATGGGGGCCATTCCTGGGGCCAGGCGGCCCTGGAGCTCTGCACCTCGTTTTCTGCTCCATTCTGCTCTGGCAAGACATCTTGGTATTTCATCTCAACCAGGGAGAAACAGCCCAGCCTTCATTGGAAAGAGAAAGTGTACCCCCAGGGACAGAGGGGAACTGGTTTATATAGATAGAAGGTCCCTGATTGGTCCATCCTTATGCAAATGAGGACTCCAAATCCTCACAGTCTGATTAGTCCAAAAGGCACTATCCTGATTGGTCAGAAATGAGCTGTTACGATTGGTCGATGAAGGTACTGATGGGAATATAGCTGCACAGCTCTACTTGAATGGGGAAAGACTCAGTCCTATTGGTTGAAATAGGAACTCTTTCCTAAGGCGGATGGCTCAGATGACAGAAACACAGAGCAGGCAGACAATTCAGCACAGATACAGGTAGTTAGTTCAGTGCATGCTTTTCCCTGAAATGCAGTTTGCAGAGGCCCCTGAGTAAAAATGGCTGCTAGGCTCTGATTTTTGTTGTTGTTTTCGTTTGAGCCCAGTTAGCCACCAGGAGCCCTTCTTAGTAGGTCTCTTCTTTCTCAGGGCCCACAGTTAGCATCACTGCGGATAGTGTAAAAGGGCGCTGCTAAACTGTGCGTTATGTTTTATGTGGATACTTAGTACATGGCATTGATAGTCTGCTGGGAGTGGTCTGCCAGGCCCTGGTGCTGCGACAAGGGCTGAGACCAAGGCATTTTCCCCAGGACTAAGTCATGTTGTTTCATGAAGACCTTCCGCCTCTATCAGAGCCAGCTTTAAAAAGGTGGCTGAGCCTGACTCTGTTGGAGGATGCTGCAAGACTG
>NW_006298676.1:67720-73158 GCF_000327345.1 Myotis davidii | reverse complement strand
CAGGAATGCAGACAACTTTATTAAACCCAAATGCAAATTCATTTACCACTAAGAGCAAAGGGCCAAAATCAAGGTGAGCAACCATTAGCAAGTATCATTAGCATGAATACACAAAACCTGCAGACTGGGGGCTCCACCAACAGGGTAGGATCTCAGAACCCCACAAAGTCATCTCCTTTCAGTATTTCCGGAAGTCCTAGGGGGAAGAGTTGTCCTTCAGACAAGCCCATACTAGACAACCTTGTGCTCTGGGTACCATTTTTGTGGGTGCTCAAACTGCTGCTTATGCTAGGGTGCTGCTACAAGGTTCAGTGCTCCCCAAGTTCAAGCCTCAAGGTGTCAAAATAGCTCCTTTCCCCGTCTGTCCTCACTGTGTGGACGACATGCTAGAGTCCATGAAGATTGAGGAGAATTTGGATGTGAGGGCGATCTGGCTGCGACATCTGTCACCCCATTGATCGCCAGGGTTGATTCGGCTGATCTGGCTGGCTAGGCGGGTGTCCCCCTCCTCCCTCACCGATCCATGTGCGTCCCTCCCGAAGCTGCACGCGCTCCGTCAAAGAGGACTACCTTCCCTCCCCCGAGGGTATACGAGTAGCTGCGCTCCCCTGCTAGAACCTCCAAACAAGCTCTCAAGATTGAGGAGAATTTGTTCATGCACTACTTATTGAGCATCTCCTATGTGCCAGGCACTCTGCTAAGTTATGGGACATGCTATTTGTTCTTCGGGGAGTTTATGGTCTAGTGGTGAGAGCAACAATCAACAAATGAACAGAAAAATTAAAAATTATGAGAAGGAAATAAACAGGATGCCTTTCAATTACATAAACTAATTGGAGGAAGTACTTTGGGATCAGGTAGTCAGGGAGGACTTCTCTGAGGAGGTGACATTCACACTGAAAACTAAAAGCCATCTTGGCAAGTGAGGGACAGAGCATTTCAGGCAAAAGGAATTGAGAAGCAGGTAAGTGACTGGAGCACAGGTTGGAGTGAGAGAGGTAAGAGGTGAGGTTGGAGAGGGAGGCTGGGCCAGGTCACGTAAGACCAAAGTGAGGAGTCTGGATTTTGAGTGTGAGGTGTTTGGAGCGGGGCAGAGATGTGAATTGACTTATGTTTTTAAAATGTCACTCTGTGGGCAAAGCAAGAGCAGAGGCAGTGAGGAGGCTGTTGCAGAGTTCAAGGTAGGAGGTGCTGGGTGGGGGAGGGGGGATGGTGAGAGATGGGTGAATTTGGGAAATATTTTGGAAAGAGAATCACCCATGCTTGCTGATGAACTGAACATGGATATCTTGATTATTTGTGTTATAAAAATAACACATACTCTTTATTTCAATGACTTTCTCAACCAGGTACTTTACATAACTTCCCCAGTCTGGGCATTGGGACCCAAAGCTTTCTGCACACAGTTTTTCTTCCCCCAAGCAGAGGTTGCAACTATCTAAGTGTCCTGCACTAGCTTTGGCTCAGCCAGGAGCACCAGGCCGCCCCAGTGAGCACCTATGAATTCATACATGCTACAGACAGCAGGAAATCAGGCATCAGAGACCAGTTCCAGGCTATGTTTAAAAGGCAGAGGTTGAGCCTTACTCCAGATCACACAGCCTCCATCTAGTGAGTTTAAAAATCCCAAATGTAGTTATCTGGCTATTAGGCCATATATGGTAATTCCAAGAAACATTACCTAAGAGATCCTTGGAGAATTTGCTTCAATAAATAGCTAAGAATTCATTTATTCAATAAACCCGCCGAGCTCCCATTATCTATTATGGCCATCAGTTCTCTGCTCTCCGTCTCATGCCCAGCACCCAGCCAGCCTCTGGCGTTATGAAGATAAAGCCCTCTGCCCTCGCAAAGCTCACAGTTGTGTGGCTGGAGGGGTGTTTGGAGGAGGATGGTAAGGACATTTCCAAAGTAAAGGACTAAATGCAATAAGACAAGTGCAGCAGCAAAGACACACACAACATGCTCCAGGAAAGCAAACCCAAAGGTGTATAAGCCCACTGACGAGTGCATTTAGCCCATTAATTTAAACCACCCACCAAAGCAGGCTCTGCGAGGCTAATGTGAATGTCAAGGCTGGCTCTCAAATGGTCCCAGATCCCAAACTGGTTATGCAGCTATTTGTCCTCTGCCTTTGAGAGACTGGCTTTGCTTCTGGGTGGCCTCATCCTATATAATAAAAGCCTAATATGCAAATTATTCCCTCAGGCCGTTGTTCCACCCAGAGTTTGACCGCTCGCTATGATGTGCGCTGACCACCAGGAGGTGGCGCAGAATATGGTGGGCGGTGGCGATGCAGCGCTGGCAGCAGGGGGCAGTGGAGCTGCTGCTGGTCCCAATGGGCCCTGACAAGAGCAGTACTGCAGCAGGATGGTGGAACAGGTGAGGGGGCGCTGCCAGGCCATGGCAGGTGCGAACGGGGGCCCGATTGCCCTGTCAATTGCCCTGCAGACAGCAACCAGCAGTGGTGATGGGGACAGGGCCACTGCCTGGTTCCCAGGCACTGAGGGAGTCAGGCAGGGGGAACCCCCAGCCCTGACCCATCACCCTACAGGTGGGATGATGGAGCAGGTGAGGGGGTTGTGCCAGGCCATGGCAGGGTGCCAGGCAATGCTGAAGGGCTGCAAGGCTGGAGGTGCAAGCTGGGGCTGTGAGCTTGGGGGCACAAGCTGGGGCCTGATCCCCACAGGCCACCCCAAGGGACCCCACCTGTGCACAAATTTGTGCACTGAGCCTCTAGTACAGCGGTTCTCAACCTGTGGGTCGTGACCCCTTTGGGGGTTGAACGACCCTTTCACAGGGTCGCCTAAGACCATCGGAAAACACATATATAATGACATATTGTTTTTGTGATGAATCACTATGCTTTAATTATGTTCAATTTGTAACAATGAAATTGGGGGTCACCACAACATGAAGAACTGTATTAAAGGGCTGTGGCATTAGGGAGGTTGAGAACCACTGCTCTAGTATAACAAGCTCCTTGAAGAAAGAGGTCATGTCTTTGGTTTCTTTGCATCTCCTCCCTTCAGTCTTCAATAACTACTTACCCAGTACCTACTACGTGCTAGGGCTAGGCTGTAGCTGCTGGGGGCACAGGGCAGCAGCAATAGCAGGCATGGTCCCCGCTCTTAGGGTATTTGCAATTGGTGCCCAACCTGAACAATGGGCCTTGAAAGGGCTGACTCCATCCTGTCCCTCGCCCTCCATCTGAGCCATAGGCACTCCATCTTGTTCCCATAAATTTTGTAGGAACTGCCGTTTAAGATTTTCCACTAAACACAGATGGGCCTTTGTTCTGTTAATTCCAGGAAGTAACCTTGCTATTTCTGGCTTCTGTAAGCACGCTTGCTCGAATGATGGGGAAAGTAAGACATTTTGGGGGGAAAGGGGGCTAGCAATCTGAATCAGCCAATAGTCTAGTCCCTGCCCCCTCTTAATTATCTGGTCCTGCAAGACCTGTTTACTTAAGTACGACTCAGCCTATATTCTTCCCTTTCCCTCCCCCTGCCACACCCAATCTATTCATTGATCTCAGTCACTGCCATCGCCATCATCTGTTACTTCTATAACCACAATAACATCCCCACTCACATTCTCCCAGCTTACCCCACTCCAATTCATTTGCTACTCAGTGGGCAGATTGATACCATACATGTAAACAAGAGCATATCTCTCCCCTGTTGTAACCTTTCAGGGACTGTCCATGGTTTTCAGAGTAAAAATCCAACTCCACAGTCACCTGCACTGTTCCCTGTCCCCTCCTGCCTGCCCTCCGCTCAGCGTGGGCCACTCTCACGGTGCCCAACCGGTGTCGCCTCCTTTCTCTGCCTGAGTCCACAGCCCCCTTCCCATGCTTTGCACCTGCTGCTCTGTCTCTGACTTCTGCTCTGCCCCGTCCTTTAAACAGCTGGATTCCTCCCTCATGCCTCAGCTCAGATGTCACCTCCTCGGAGAAGCCTCCCCTGGCTTCCCAATCCAACGGACCAACCCCCACCCTCGTGACTCTAATTTTCCCCTTCGTTGCATTCGCAGGACCAAATCGTTAATGGTCTTGAGAATATAGAATGTAGAATTCGTGGCGGTAGAGTCAGTGTCTGTCTTCACTCAAATATTTGTCGACTTGAAATAAAACAACAACAGCAAAAGCTGCCCGGGCTGCTGTGAGATGATGTGAAGTAGTGCTTGAGTAGGAGCACTCACAGTGTCCCAGGTTGGCCTGCAGATTTCCGGAACTAGAAACGCATTATCCCCCTCTCCTGGGCAGAATGCCTGAGAGACGGGAGGGCCAGAAACACACGGAAGTGCTCCTGACCACACTGCAAGGATTTGTTTGATCTCTTTTCCTCCTTTCCCTCTTTGCAACGTGTCTGTTTTTCAGGAGCTGGAAGAGGGAGCTACAGGAGTAATAGCTTCAGAGAGTCAACCCTTCTTGTCCCCCGAGCAGCCCTCCCTCGCCTCTTTCCAATCGCTCTCGAGCAGCCACCTGTTCTGAGATGCCTGCTCCGGCCCCAGCCTCCTCCTCTCCCCACCTTACCAAGCTGCCCCGGGCCCCAGGTCCCCAGGTCGAGCTGTGCTCCTGACCCCGGGAAGGCTTTGAAGCCAGGAGTTGTCACTGCCTGTTTGTTTGTACCAAGGCACCACGTATGGTAACAGGTCCTGAATAAGAAACAGGCACCTGATGGCAAAGCAGGCTTCTCCCGTCAGCACTGACCCCTGCCAGCAGCCATCTGCAAGCTCCAGGAGCCCACCTCCTAGAGAGGCAGCAGGTGTGGGGATGTGCACGGGGGTGCAGGCGGAACCCACTTGAGCTCAGCAAGCAGGGATCAAGCCCCTCCATGCGCCAAGAACTATGTCTGGGCTCTTACCAGGCTCTGCTTCTAAGCCAGGAGACTTGAGCACGGTCCCTTAGCTTTTCTGACTGTCAGTTTTCCTAATCTGTAAAGTGGGCGTAATAATAATTCCAAGGGGGTAGCTAGGATTTACATTTTTTATAAAAAGAGGAGACACTCAAGTATTTGTTGAATTGAACCAAAACTAACAACAGCAAAAACTTCTCTGGGGACTGCTCTGAAGATTACGTGAAACTGTTCCATTCTTTTATCCACCCATCTGATCTACTTTGCATATCAGTGTTATTCATGAACTGCCAGGGCA
Organism: Myotis davidii; assembly: GCF_000327345.1. Taxonomy (NCBI): domain Eukaryota; kingdom Metazoa; phylum Chordata; class Mammalia; order Chiroptera; family Vespertilionidae; genus Myotis; species Myotis davidii. The sequence continues at coordinate 68,001 of NW_006298676.1, read as the reverse complement.
GGGTTTATTTTAACCTCTTACTCTGATTCACAAAGGAGAAAACGTATTAAACAAAAACTTAGATGAACACTCGCTCCCGGATCTGTGAGGTGGTGCATTCACTTGCAGATTCTACCAGCTTCTGTCCTTTTGTTATATGGCTGATCATTGTTATTCCTCTGGCATGTGTCATGTGCACCTCAGTCTTAATAACTACGGGGGGGAAACAGCACAGAAATCTTCATACCTGGTGCTTCATTTTATGTGGACTGCCTGAAGGGACTGGCTTGTGGCTGTGCCCA
>NW_006298676.1:60108-67096 GCF_000327345.1 Myotis davidii | reverse complement strand
GCAGATGTCACCTCCTCGGAGAAGCCTCCCCTGGCTTCCCAATCCAACGGACCAACCCCCACCCTCGTGACTCTAATTTTCCCCTTCGTTGCATTCGCAGGACCAAATCGTTAATGGTCTTGAGAATATAGAATGTAGAATTCGTGGCGGTAGAGTCAGTGTCTGTCTTCACTCAAATATTTGTCGACTTGAAATAAAACAACAACAGCAAAAGCTGCCCGGGCTGCTGTGAGATGATGTGAAGTAGTGCTTGAGTGGGAGCACTCACAGTGTCCCAGGTTGGCCTGCAGATTTCCGGAACTAGAAACGCATTATCCCCCTCTCCTGGGCAGAATGCCTGAGAGACGGGAGGGCCAGAAACACACGGAAGTGCTCCTGACCACACTGCAAGGATTTGTTTGATCTCTTTTCCTCCTTTCCCTCTTTGCAACGTGTCTGTTTTTCAGGAGCTGGAAGAGGGAGCTACAGGAGTAATAGCTTCAGAGAGTCAACCCTTCTTGTCCCCCGAGCAGCCCTCCCTCGCCTCTTTCCAATCGCTCTCGAGCAGCCACCTGTTCTGAGATGCCTGCTCCGGCCCCAGCCTCCTCCTCTCCCCACCTCACCGAGCTGCCCCGGGCCCCAGGTCCCCAGGTCGAGCTGTGCTCCTGACCCCGGGAAGGCTTTGAAGCCAGGAGTTGTCACTGCCTGTTTGTTTGTACCAAGGCACCACGTATGGTAACAGGTCCTGAATAAGAAACAGGCACCTGATGGCAAAGCAGGCTTCTCCCGTCAGCACTGACCCCTGCCAGCAGCCATCTGCAAGCTCCAGGAGCCCACCTCCTAGAGAGGCAGCAGGTGTGGGGATGTGCACGGGGGTGCAGGCGGAACCCACTTGAGCTCAGCAAGCAGGGATCAAGCCCCTCCATGCGCCAAGAACTATGTCTGGGCTCTTACCAGGCTCTGCTTCTAAGCCAGGAGACTTGAGCACGGTCCCTTAGCTTTTCTGACTGTCAGTTTTCCTAATCTGTAAAGTGGGCGTAATAATAATTCCAAGGGGGTAGCTAGGATTTACATTTTTTATAAAAAGAGGAGACACTCAAGTATTTGTTGAATTGAACCAAAACTAACAACAGCAAAAACTTCTCTGGGGACTGCTCTGAAGATTACGTGAAACTGTGTGTGTGTGTGTGTGTGTGTGTGTGACCATACAGTTGCCCAAAGAGATGAGGTCCTGGCCTTCATTTGCATTGCAGTAGGGGAGAAAGACACCCACCCCGTGATCCCATAGCAAAGTGTTAAATATTTAGGTGCTGAGGCAATGAGGGCCTGAAATGGGGGATTCACCTAGGAGGGTCCCCTGAGGCAGTGATGCTTGACCTGACACCTGAAGAAGTAGAGGTGCTAACAAAGAGAGGAGGAGGGAATGTTCTGGGGAAAGGGAACAGCCTGGACAAACCCTGGGTCAGAAGGTAGCCCAGAGCCCGTGAGAGTCTGAAAGGAAGCGGGTATTTCTGGAAGGTATGGAGTGCGAGTGAAGAGGGAGAAGCTGGCAGGGACCAGGCCTGCAGGTGGTCCTTGTTGAGTGAAGTACAGAGGGCCTGTGTCTTCATCCTGAGAAAGATGGGAAGCATTCACAGGTTTAATCAGGGTGTCATGGGAGCGGGGTTGATGCTTTGCCAGGTTCACTCTGGCTGCTGCATAGAGACGAGGTTGGAGGGGCCTGAGGGAAAGCAGGGGCCAGAAGGCTACCGTAGTAATCCTGGAGGAAGATGAGGGCGGCCTGGTCATCCTGGTGGCAGCAGAACTGGGGAGAGCGTCCAGGGAGCTGGCTGCACCGTGGGATGGACAGGGCTGCATTCACCAGGGGGAGACAGGATGAGAGGACCAAGCCTCAGAGAGGAGAAGTGGTCCCCACAAATAGCACAGGATGAGCGCAGGCTCAGGGCCAGTCACCGGACTCAGAGGTTTGATGGTGGGGGATGGGCAGCAGTGTCAGGTATCATCATTTAGCCCAGTCTAAGTGGCTGAAGGAAGACTGGTCCCTCAGGCCAGGGTGGCCTCTTTCCCAAGACTCATGCTACCAAAGGCAAGGAAAGCAGCTTCCAGGCTGACCAGTTCTGCCCAAGTCCAAGGGTGGCAGCCCTGGGCAAGAGGAGACCAAGCTCGAGGGCCACCTGGGGACAGGACCTGGAAAAGATGAAGATGTGCACTCAGAGGCATGCAGACCTGGGTGCAAATCCTGACTTTGTCTCTCCTAGCTGTGTGTCCCCTGACCCTGCCAGGGCATCCTGGAGTCAGACCCACACTTGGGACCATTATACCAAGGCTATAAGCCCCAAGGCAGAGGCGGTGGGAGGGGTCACAGGGGAGGACCATTTCATCGCTGACATTGTTTTACTTCACCAATGCAGCGTGAAAACAAAATGCAGACGGATTTTAGTCTGTGTGATTGTTTTTAAACTCTCCATAGACAATGCAACTCTAGTTGCTTGGACTAAGAGCAGCTGGACCCCACCTTCCCTGCCCCTCATATGTCACTACCTCCCTCCCACCTTCTTCCCGGTTTTGCCATTTCCTCTGGGTGTGAGAGGGGCAGCTTGGTATGACTCTTGGAACCCTGAGATGATAGAGTCAGGTGCTCATTTATTCACTTATCCAGCAAATCTCTATGCAGCCCTGGCATGTGTCAGGGTCAGCATTAGATGCTAACAAATAAAGGCATATGTTAAACATGATACTGCCCTTGGGAGAGGCTCATTCATTCATTCCCACATTCATTTATTCACCCAATATGAGCACCTACTGTATGCCAAGCCCTGTGCTGGTCATAGGAACTGTGGCCCCTCAGTCAGGTTATCTAACTGGGAATGTTAGTCTTCCTCAAGGAGATGCTACTTCCACTCTCCTTTGCAGACAAGCAGAAGATGGAGAAGGGAAGGTATCTTCTAAATGGAGGGATCAACACAGGCAAAACCCCAAAGGTATGAAACTACATGAAGTAAGTGAACCACAAGTCATTCCATGTGGCTGAGAAGTCCATGTGGGTGACTGGGCATGAGAAGGGCCAGGGAGAGGTCAGGGACAGATCAAAAAGGGCCTTGACTGCTAAGCTAAGAAGGGTAACTTCTTGCTAAAAGCCATCGGAGTGTCATTGAAGGGTTTTAGGCTGGGTTGAGAACGGGGATAACAGGTAGGGTGGCTGCAGCATGGGGAATGGATGGGAGTACGTGAGACTGAAGACAGGGAGCCCAGGTGGGAAGCTAGTAGGAGGCTGGAACTGAGGCAGAGGGATGGAGATGATGGATATGCCCAAAAGACATCAAGACGGTGAAATCTACAAGGGGTGGCATATCAGGTAGCTATTGCCAGAAAATGCTGAAAACCAAACCATTCCAATCTCAGTGACTTCAACCAACCTTTATTCTAGATCAGCAAAGAGTTGGTTGATCTTGGCTGGGCTTCACTGGGGAGGTTTGGTCCTGCTCTGTGTGTCACTCCTCCGCCACCAGTGGGGCCTGTTCTGCTCATGGCAATGAGGGCACAGACACAAGAGAGCAGACCAAATCAGCCAAGCAAGTTACAAGCCTTTCATATCCACCAACATCTCATTGGTTAAGTCATGGGGCTGAACCCCAGGTGAAGGGGTGGGGCTATATTCCACCTTCTTAGAGGCGGAACCTCCTAGTCACATGGCACAGGACATAGATACATGGAGGGGAGGAAAACTGGGTCCATTCATGCAATTTCTAGCAGCAGATGAGGGTTTGCAAGGGGAAGGTAAAGAGAGGATGTAATGAGGTTTTTTTTGTTTTGGCCAAGAATGTGTGGCACATGTCAGCCCAACTGCCTCCAAAGCTTGGACCTGCTTCCCTTTCATCCCATAGCCATGCACAGCTGGGTCCAGCCCCAGCAGGATTTATACCTGACACAGGGGTCATCTCAGATGCAATGTCTGTGCAGCCTGGCCACCCTGCTCAGGATGTTCTGAGGAAAGAACCAATCCCCACCTGAGCCCGAGTCCCACCCAGGCCTTCCTGATCTGCCTGACAGCCCTGTCCTGGGCCCCCAGCTTGAGTCACTGGAAGACTAGCCTTCCCTTCTCACTCAGACTGTGTTAATTACACATTTCTGAGACTTGTTTTCCTCCATGTGGGCAGAAACAGTCACACAATTGCTTCCACTCCTGCCAACAGAGGGGTGGGTGGGAAAAAGTGTGTCTGGGAGTGGGAGGAATCTACTACTTCTCACTGGGATCCCCTCTGGACACACCTCTCCTCTCCTGCTGCCCCTCCAGACTGTCTACCTGATTTCTCCAACTGCTGCAAGAATCAGGAAGGAGGTTTAATCTCCCCAGAGGGTAACCCTGGGGGAAGGAAGCAGAAATGGCCTGTAAGCTGATGGCCTAACCGGGTGACCAAGGGGATGTCACCTCCCATTTCTTGGTCCCAGTGTTCACACCTATAAGACAGTAAGATTGGACTGGGAATCATTGAATGTTTAACACTCATGTGATGCTTCCTAAGTGCCATGCTCTCTGAAGTGCTCTGCAAACATTAACTCATTCGATTCTCATAACAGCACTCCTCATTTTAGAGCTTGGAGACTGAGGCACAGGGCGGTTCAGTAATTTCCCCGAGGCCACATGGCCAGGGAATGACAGAGTCAGAGCTTGCGCACAAGCCGTCCAGCGCCAGAGTCCACATTTGGCCACCACCTGCTTTCCTCTCCTTTCCAACTGTCTGTAAACCCCAAGGACTGGCCCCTCGGAGTCATGCCCATCTCATGTCCTTCTTTATTTCCTTCTGAATAGGTTGAATTGTGCCCCCCAAGTCCTAACCCCTGGTACGTGAATGTGGCCCTTGGAACAGGGTCTTTGAAATACCGTCAAGTTAAGATGAGGTTGTACTGGACCCAGGTGGGCTTTAATTAACCACCAGGGGCGTTCATAAGAGAAAGGAAAGGGAGGTTTGGTGACAGACACATGGAGACCCAGAGAGGCTCAGGGAAGATGGCAGCCCCCAGAAGCTGGAAGATCCCAGCAGGACCTCCCCTAGAGCCTTCACAGGGATCCCGGCCCTGACTCCAGACATCCAGGCTCCAGAATTGTGAGAAAATAAATGCCTGTTCTTTTAAGCCACCCAGTTTGTGGTCATTGGCTACGACAGCCCTGGGAAGTAATGCAATGGATAAGGAAACCCTGAATGTTTGAGCAGAGTCAGCTCTGGAAAATGCCTCCACGCTGGCAGCCTTCTCTACATGCCTCCCCCACTTCATTCACTCTCAGATCCTCTGTCTCCTGCCACCTTTCATTTCTTCTTCATGGCCTATGGCCACTCATCCAAGCTGACCTTGATTCCCGGGGAACCTTGGTGCCAAAATGCAAGCTCCAGGCTTGGAATGACCGAGTTGAAAGGATGACAGTGGATATGGAACCCGGATGGGGAGCTAAGTGGGGGACAGAGATCTGGAACTTCATGGGGCTTTGGGAGCCTGGAGGAAGGCTCAGAACTCTATGTGGCTGTGCCCTTAAGCCCTAGTCCCTGACCTTGAGGAATCCGGAACCCTCTGAGCTGAAAAGGGGCTCAGAGCCACTCCAGGTGCCAGGCATGTCTGTCACCTGTCAGCCTCAGGTCCCGCCCATCGAGAGCAGGGCTGATTCTGCTGACGGCACTGGGTGATCGTGAGGATTCAGTGGACAGTGAATGTGCAAAGACTTTAGGGAACTGTCGAGTGGGACAGAGACTGGTTGGGAATCCTGTGCCTCTTCCCCATGTGGCCAAGTCCCTGGAATCTGGGTCTTGCTCACCATCACCTTCTCTAAGCACTGGAACCAAAGTCAGGTTCATTGTGGGTGACCATATTAACTGAAGCGGTTTTTGCCTTGTATCTTGATTAGTCCTCATTATGGGGAAAGTCAGCATTCCATTCCCCAAACCCTCATTTTCTACTTAGGGCTGATCCCACACCCTAGCAGCATGCAGAAGCAGCCGAGGCAACAGCCACGCCGGAGAAGTTTGTGTTCCCACAGGCTAGCTGCTACCCTTTCCTCTCCACCCACCCTCCATTCGCCCCGCCCAGCAGTACCCCCAGATCCCTCCTTCCAGACTGTTCTCCAAAATTCTCTTCCTGGGCCTCCCCTCTCAAGCTGGCGGACACCTGCAGTGACAGGGTTTCGGGTTGACATTTAATGAAGGTCTGGTGGGACTGACAGCTCTCGGGGATTCCAACGGTGACAGATATAAAAGACCAAGCCGGCAGAATGGAAACTTCCCAGCAGGGGAATCTGACCGGCATGAATTTGCATCCCTGCCCTGCCACCTCCTTGCTGTGTAGCCTGGGGCAAGTCATCCCCCCTCTCAAATCTGCAGTTTCTCTATAAAATTGGAATAAAGCCCCTCTCCTTGGGGTTTTTATAAGGATTAAATGAGATGCGTAGGTGTGTGATCACTAGCTCTGCCGTGTGCTTCTGGGGCACCTACCCTCTCAACTGGGGACCCTTTAACTCTAGACTCCAAAGTGAGGTTTCACGGTCCCACCTGGCAGACCTGTTGGTTTCTAGATCTATCTGTCCTTGATCAGAATAAACCTCTGGCTCTGTGGGCTGTCCAACGGTGTACCCAGAGGTCAGGCCTCTGTCTGATGCTTTCCAGAGCTCCACCTAAAAGCCTAGACATTTCCCTTGTGGCTTTGGCATGACCGGGGCAGGAGGGGATGACGCGGGGACTCTAAGGCCGGACAGGCATGACCAAAGGTCTCAGTAGCTATCCTGCCCATGCCCAGCTATGGGCAGAGCCATCTGCTTGGCTGCATCATGGCCGTGGGAGGAGGGGAAGACTGGATTGACAGTTTGTATCATTTGGCCCTAGAATGGACTTGCCAGGAGACAAGGAGATGTAGGGGAGGCCAGCTTGGCTCTGGTCCCATGCAGAGGGTCCCCAGGGCCGGGCAGGCCCTTCACGGTTGCTCCGTTTCCCAGGGAGGAGCTGCCCGCAGACCTGTTCGCACTGGC